>NC_053026.1:534416981-534639057 GCF_003073215.2 Triticum urartu | reverse complement strand
CATTATTAACTTTGCATCTTTTGGCTTCAATATTATGAAAATGTGTATCACCATGATCGAGATCCAACAAACCATTTTCATTGGGTGTATGACCATAGAAGGTTTTATTCATGTAAACAGAACAAGAATTATTCTCTAATTTACATGAATAACCGTATTGCAATAAACATGATCCAATCATATTTATGCTCAACACAAACACCAAATAACATTTATTTAGGTTCAAAACTAATCCCGAAAGTATAGGGAGTGTGCGATGATGATCATATCAATCTTGGAACCACTTCCAACACACATCGTCACTTCACCCTTAACTAGTCTCTGTTTATTTTGCAACTCCCATTTCGAGTTACTACTCTTAGCAACTGAACCAGTATCAAATATCGAGGGGTTGCTATAAACACTAGTAAAGTACACATCAATAACATGTATATCAAATATAGCTCTGTTCATTTTGCCATCCTTCTTATCCACCAAATACTTGTGGTAGTTCCGCTTCTAGTGACCAGTTCCTTTGAAGTAGAAGCACTTAGTCTCAAGCTTAGATCCAGACTTGGGTTTCTTCACTTGAGCAGCAACTTGTTTGTCGTTCTTCTTGAAGTTCCCCTTCTTCCCTTTGCCCTTTCTCTTGAAACTAGTGGTCTTGTCAACCATCAACACTTGATGTTTTTCTTGATTTCTACCTTCGTCGATTTTTGAATCACGAAGAGCTTGGGAATCGTTTCTGTTATCCCTTCCATATTATAGTTCATCATGAAGTTCTACTAACTTGGTGATGGTGACTAGAGAATTCTGTCAATCACTATTTTATCTGGAAGATTAACTCCCACTTGATTCAAGTGATTGTAGTACCCAGACAATCTGAGCACATGCTCACTGCTTGAGCTATTCTCCTCCATCTTTTAGCTATAGAACTTGTTGGAGACTTCATATCTCTCAGCTCGGGGTTTTACTTGAAATATTAACTTCAACTCCTGGAACATCTCATATGGTCCATGATGTTCAAAACGTCTTTGAGGTCCCGATTCTAAGCTGTTAAGCATGGTGCACTATACTATCTAGTAGTCATCATATTGAGCTAGCCAAACGTTCATAACATCTGTATCTGCTTCTGCAATAGGTCTGTCACCTAGCGGTGCATCAAGGATATAATTCTTCTGTGCAGCAATGAGGATAAACCTCAGATCACGGATCCAATCCGCATCATTGCTACTAACATCTTTCAACTTAGTTTTCTCTAGGAACATATAAAATTAAACGGGGAGCAACATCGTGAGCTATTAATCTATAACATAGATATGCTAATACTACCAGGACTAAGTTCGTGATAAATTAAAGTTCAATTAATCATATTACTTAAGAACTCCCACTTAGATTGACATCCCTCTAATCATCTAAGTGATCACGTGATCCAAATCAACTAAACCATAACCGATCATCACGTGAAATGGAGTAGCTTTCAATGGTGAACATCATTATGTTGATCATATCTACTATATGATCACGCTCGACCTTTCGGTCTCAGTGTTCCGAGGCCATATCTGCATATGCTAGGCTCGTCAAGTTTAACCTGAGTATTTTGCGTGTGCAAAACTAGCTTGCACCCGTTGTAGATGGACGTAGAGCTTATCACACCCGATCATCACGTGGTGTCTGGGCACGACGAACTTTGGCAACGGTGCATACTCAGGGAGAACACTTTTATCTTGAAATTTAGTGAGAGATCATCTTATAATGCTACCGTCAATCAAAGCAAGATAAGATGCATAAAAGATAAACATCACATGCAATCAAAATATGTGACATGATATGGCCATCATCATCTTGTGCCTTTGATCTCCATCTCCAAAACATCGTCATGATTTCCATCGTCACCGGCATGACACCATGATCTCCATCATCTTGATCTATATCAATGTGTCGTCACATGGTCGTCTCGCCAACTCTTGCTCTTGCAACTATTGCTATCACATAGCCATTGTTGAGGAAATCGTTAACTGGTAGCTGCTCGGTCGGCTGGTGAGTAGGGGATTAATAGACTAATCGGCAAGTTAATCGGCCATTTAATCAATTAATCAGACGATTTATCGGGTAATCGGCTACTCGGGGACCCTATGAGTAGGGATTAATCAGCAAGTTAACTGGTTAATCGGATGAATTCTTGAACAGGGCGCATAGCGATAATTGTAAAGCAATTATTTGGCGCTTGCATCTTATGCAATAAAGAGACAACCATAAGGCTTCTGCAGTTGCCGATAACTTCAACAAAACATGATCATCTTATACAACAACTTATATCTCATCACGTCTTGACCATATCACATCACAACATGCCCTGCAAAAACAAGTTAGACGTCCTCTACTTTGTTGTTGCAAGTTTTACATGGTTGCTACGGGCTTAAGCAAGAACCGTTCTTGTTGGGGAACGTAGTAATTTCAAAAAAATTCCTACGCACACGCAAGATCATGGTGATGCATAGCAACGAGAGGGGAGAGTGTTGTCTATGTACCCTCGTAGACCGGCAACGGAAGTGTTGACACAACGTAGAGGAAGTAGTCGTACGTCTTCCCAATCCGACCGATCCAAGTACCGAACGTACGGCACCTCCGAGTTCTGCACACGTTCAACTCGGTGACGTCCCTCAAGTTCCGATCCAGCAAAACGTTGAGGGAGAGTTTCGTCAGCACGACGGCGTGATGACGGTGATGATGTTCTACCGACGCAGGGCTTCGCCAAGCACCGCTACGATATGACCGAGGTGGAATATGGTGGAAGGGGGCACCGCACACGGCTAAGGAACGATCACGTGGATCAACTTGTGTGTCATGGGGTGCCCCTTGCCTCAGTATATAAAGGAGGGAGAGGGGGAGGTGCGGCCGTCCCTATGGGTGCGCCTGGAGGAGTCCTACTCCAACCGGGAGTAGGACTCCCCCTCTTGCCTTGTTGGAAAAGGAAGGAGGAAGGGAGAAAGAGGAAAGGGGGGCACCGCCCCCCCCTTCCTTGTCCTATTCGGACTAGGGGGGAGGGGGCGCGCGGCTTGCCCTGGCCGGCCCTCCTCTTCTCCCTTATGGACCATGTAGGCCCAATAACCCCCCGGGGGGTCCAGTAACCCTCCGGTACTCCGGTAAAATCCCGATTTCACCCGGAACATTTCCGATATCCAAATATAGGCTTCCAATATATCAATCTTTATGTCTCGACCATTTTGAGACTCCTCGTCATGTCCGTGATCACATCCGGGACTCCAAACAACCTTCGGTACATCAAAACACAAAAACCCTAATTACGATCGTCACCGAACTTTAAGCGTGCGGACCCTACGGGTTCGAGAACTATGTAGACACGACCGAGACATGTCTCTGGTCAATAACCAATAGCAGAACCTGGATGCTCATATTGGTTCCTACATATTCTATGAAGATCTTTATCGGTCAGACCGCATAACAACATACGTTGTTCCCTTTGTCATCGGTATGTTACTTGCCCGCGATTCGATCGTCGGTATCTCAATACCTAGTTCAATCTCGTTACCGGCAAGTCTCTTTACTCGTTCCGTAATACATCATCCTGCAACTAATCTTATTAGTTGCAATGCTTGCAAGGCTCGAGTGATGTGCATTACCGAGAGGGCCCAAAGATACCTCTCCGACAATTGGAGTGACAAATCCTAATCTCGAAATACGCCAACCCAACAAGTACCTTCGGAGACACCTGTAGAGCACCTTTATAATCACCCAGTTACGTTGTGACGTTTGGTAGCACACAAAGTGTTCCTCCGGTAAACGGGAGTTGCATAATCTCATAGTCATAGGAACATGTATAAGTTATGAAGAAAGCAATAGCAACAAACTAAACGATCAAGTGTTAAGCTAACGGAATGGGTCAAGTCAATCACATCATTCTCCTAATGATGTGATCCCGTTAATGAAATGACAACTCATGTCTATGGTTAGGAAACATAACCATCTTTGATTAACGGGCTAGTCAAGTAGAGGCATACTAGCGACTCTCTGTTTTTGTCTATGTATTCACATATGTATTATGTTTCCGGTTAATACAATTCTAGAATGAATAATAAACATTTATCATGATATAAGGAAATAAATAATAACTTTATTATTGCCTCTAGGACATATTTCCTTCAGTTCTTACCTACGCATCAAAACCACAACGATAGTTTGTCAAGTTGGTGTTGTTTTAACCTTCGCAAGGACCGGGCGTAGCCACACTTGGTTCAACTAAAGTTGGAGAAACTGACACCCGCCAGCCACCTGTGTGCAAAGCACGTCGATAGAACCAGTCTCACGTAAGCGTACGCGTAATGTCGGTCCGGGCCGCTTCATCCAACAATACCGCCGAACCAAAGTATGACATGCTGGTAAGCAGTATGACTTATATCGCCCACAACTCACTTGTGTTCTACTCGTGCATATGACATCTACGCATAAAACCTGGCTCGGATGCCACTGTTGGGGAACGTAGTAATTTCAAAAAAATTCCTACGCACACACAAGATCATGGTGATGCATAGCAATGAGAGGGGAGAGTGTTGTCCACGTACCCTCGTAGACCGAAAGCGGAAGCGTTAGCACAACGTGGTTGATGTAGTCGTACGTCTTCACGATCCGACCGATCCAAGTACCGAACGCACGGCACCTCCGAGTTCAGCACACGTTCAACTCGATGACGTCCCGCGAACTCCGATCCAGCAGAGCTTCACGGGAGAGTTCCGTCAGCATGACGGCGTGGTGACGGTGATGATGTTGCTACCGACACAGGGCTTCGCCTAAGCACCGCTACGATATGACCGAGGTGGAATATGATGGAGGGGGGCACTGCACACGGCTGGGAGAGATCAACTGATCAACTTGTGTCTATGGGGTGCCCCCTGGCCACGTATATAAAGTAGTGGAGGAGGGGAGGGGTCGGCCCTCTCTATGGCGCGCCCTAGGGAAGTCCTACTCCCACCGGGAGTAGGATTCCCCTTTTCCTAGTAGAACTAGGATCCCTTCCAAGTAGTAGGAGTAGGAGAGAAGGAAAGGGAAGGGAAAATGAGAAGGAAGGAAGGGGGCGCCCCCCCTCCCTAGTCCAATTCGGACAAGCCCATGGGGAGGGGTCCGGCCACCCTTTGAGGCCTTTCTCTCCTTTCCTGTATGGCCCATTAAGGCCCAGCACGAATTCCCGTAACTCCCCGGTACTCCCGAAAATACCCGAATCACTCGGAACCTTTCTGATGTCCGAATATAGTCGTCCAATATATCGATCTTTACATCTCGACCATTTCGAGACTCCTCGTCATGTCCCCGATCTCATCCGGGACTCCGAACTCCTTTGGTAAATCAAAACACATAAACTCATAATATAACCGTCATCGAACTTTAAGCGTGCGGACCCTACGGGTTCGAGAACTATGTAGACATGACCGAGACACATCTCCGGTCAATAACCAATAGCGGAACCTGGATGCTCATATTGGCTCCCACATATTCTACGAAGATCTTTATCGGTCAGACCGCATAACAACATACGTTGTTCCCTTTGTCATCGGTATGTTACTTGCCCGAGATTTGATCGTCGGTATCTCAATACCTAGTTCAATCTCATTACCGGCAAGTCTCTTTACTCGTTCCGTAACACATCATCCTGCAACTAACTCATTAGTTGCAATGCTTGCAAGGCTTATAGTGATGTGCACTACCGAGTGGGCCCAGAGATACCTCTCCGACAATTGGAGTGACAAATCCTAATCTTGAAATACGCCAACCCAACAAGTACATTTGGAGACACCTGTAGAGAACCTTTATAATCACCCAGTTACGTTGTGACGTTTGGTAGCACACAAAGTGTTCCCCCGGTAAATGGGAGTTGCATAATCTCATAGTCATAGGAACATGTATAAGTTATGAAGAAAGCAATAGCAACAAACTAAATGATCAAGTGCTATGCTAACGGAATGGGTCAAGTCAATCACATCATTCTCCTAATGATGTGATCATGTTAATCAAATGACAACTCATGCCTATGGTTAGGAAACATAACCATCTTTGATCAATGAGCTAGTCAAGTAGAGGCATACTAGTGACACTCTGTTTGTCTATGTATTCACACATGTATTATGTTTCCGGTTAATACAATTCTAGCATGAATAATAAACATTTATCATGATATAAGGAAATAAATAATAACTTTATTATTGCCTCTAGCGCATATTTCCTTCAGTTTGTCCATGAGGCACGGGATCGAGTCTTCTCGAGTTTAGGGTTTTAGGTTTTCAGGGTTTAGGTGTCGTCACATGTGCCGCATGCTCTTCCTCATAAAAATTTCAAAAAAGGCTTAGGATAGGGATAGGAATCAAACCGAAAATTAAATTCAAAATTTATTTATATAAATTTAGATAGAATATCCATAGGATTTTGAGATTTTTTAAGGAACCGGTGTTTCCTACCCCTCATGGAAGAAAGGGGTTCTCTTGGAACCCGGCCAGTGATGCCGTTGTCGAGCTCGGTGAAAGCGTCATTGTTCCCAATCATGTGATTTGATGCTCCCGTGTTGAGGTACCACAACTCATCATTTACGTAGCGAACATTTCCTAGCTTGGCCTTGGACCCTTCTTCATTGAGGAGCACTCTTTTGTCACTAGGACTCGTTGCGCCATTTTGTTGTTCGGCACTGACGAAGGTGACAAGCGATGAGGAAGATGGGTTCTTCTTTATCATCGGCAGGGATGAGGTGCGCCTCCTCTCTAATCGTCTTAAGTTAGATTCTTTTGAAGTTTGATCAAATTTATTTATAATAATATTAACGTTAAAGGCTTCAATACAAAACAAAAATATACCTCATGTTAGATATGATGATGTTGACATGGCATCATAGATGTTGATACTTTTCTCCACATATTTAATTAAATTAAAAAAGACTTGACTTAGGACAAACCCATTTTTTGAAAAGGTGGCTAAACCCCTGACATCTGCATCATTGCAATGCACTTAATCATTTTTTATTAATTATTAAGCGGACTAAGAAAACAAAGATAACAACGATCAAATCATATTACAAGATATGAAAGGGAGAGATAGCAGAGAGAGATACCTGGGTCGGAGCAACGGCAGGGAGAGCGGCAGGAGGCAAAATTTCGTGTTTTGACCCTTCTGGCATAAAAATTCAGGATCTGACCCTAGTTGGGAATTTTTTTGGGACTTGACCCTTTTTCTTACCGCCAGGGGCCCTGGCGGTAGGGTTAGACAGCCTACCGCCAGGGTTCCTGGCGGTAGGGTACTAATCCACGTCAGCACGCGGAGACGACCGTCGTCCCCCTCCGTCGCACCCTACCGCCAGCGCCCCTGGCGGTAGGGTGCAAGCAGTTATTTCGCCCGAGACGCCGCGCCCCTGCCCATTCCCCACCCCCCCCCCCCCCCCCCCCGCCAGTTTCTTTCTTTCTCCCCACTCGCCCCTCTCTCCCTCTCTCATCTCCTCCACTCTCCCCCTCGGATCTTCACCATTTCTTCATAGTTTTTGCGGATCGAGATGGCCCCGAAGAGAGAAATGTAAGCTCCTCCGATCCCTCCAAGTAGTTTTTGCAAACTTGCTTCCGATTTGACGCATTATTTGCTTGAAATACCTCATATTTTTGAACTTAGATTGGAATTTTTTTTCACCTAGGATTGTTTTGGCTTGATTGCAGTTCTAGTTCTTACTTCTTTAGTAACTAGTGGTATTGAATATGAACTCTAATCAATAGTTCATATGTTAGTGTTAAGATGAACCCTAGTTCATAATTTTTTTTGTTAAAAACATTATGATGTAATGCATGTGGGAGGACTTGGATTGTAGTTTTATGATGCATGTTGATATGATGATATGAAGATGTTGTTTGGAGAAAATACATTCAAGATGAACTCTATTTTAAAAAATTATTTAAAAAATGATGATATGATGCATGTTGGAGGATTTTATTTTGATATGATGCATGTTGATATGATTTGATCCATCATGTGTAGTAGATGTTGTTGGAGGAATATGCTTAAGATGAACCCTAGTGCATGTAACCAAGAAATTTCATTTTTTGTTTATGTATGCTTATGCTTATGATGCTTTTGTTTATGAAATTTTATTAAGGCGGGCACCTCTTGCGGCGGCCCACGGTACTCCATGCTTGACTATGCATTCAACAAGGGTCATCGTGCTCGTTTCATAGAGAATGGGGTGGTAAGTAATATGAAGGAAATATTGATCAAAGTTTTCGGATTGATGAAAATAAGTTCCTAACTTTTGTCGTCCACTTTTTCACAGATGCTCCAGCCACTGCGCATGAGGGGTCACGGGGTTCATGGGAATATGGACTACGACGAGCGGCTACGCACCGTACTTCAAGAGAGCCCGACTGTTGGGTTTCATGTTGCAGTTCAAGCGTCAGCCGCCGACGCTTGTCCACGCAGCTCTGACAGCTTTGATTGTCCGCTGGCGACCAGAGACCCATTCTTTCCATCTGCCATGCGGGGAGATGACGGTGACCCTTGAGGATTGGTCGATGATTATTGCCATGCCGATCGAGGGTCATGCACTCACCGGGCGAGTGGAGAGGACCAACTGGCAGCAGAGGGTTACCACCCTCATTGGCGAATGCCCCGGTGCTAAGGGTAACCGTACATCTGGTGTACCGTTGCCCTGGCTCTCGGAGCACCGGAAGACATGCCCCGAAGACGCCAATGAGGCGACTGTGGAGTGGTATGCGAGGGCCTACCTGTGGTATCTTCTCACGGAGGTCGTGTTTCCAGACAGGTCCGGGAACTCTGCCAACTGGTCGTATATGTTCTTCCTAGCCGACTGGGATGCAGGGTACAGTTGGGGACCGCATCTCTCGCCTACCTATACTGTTAGGTAAGAGAGTATCTAATTGCCTACCTATACCGTTCGGTACGAAAGTATGTCCATGACATTTTGTTATATCTGATCCTCATTTGATGTTTTGCAGCTTGACGACGCAACCCAGAGGACGGGAGACAAGTCCAATATGGATGGCTTTGTCTGGGCCCTCTCCATTCGGATGTGGGAGCGGCTGCCGGTGGGGCGTCCGGAGAAGATGCCAAGACGTCCATGGGGTGCCTATAGCGAAGACGGCGACGAGACTCGACACCCCACCATAGCTTACGAGTGGGACGTTGGCAAACTCTACACGGCCCTAAATAAGACTCCGTACAAGACCTACACCAACGAGTTGGACGCTTTGACGCATACGCGGGTATATGAACTCTCTCACCACCTTTCTCTTTGATTCTACTTTTGACCGAGAGTGGGAACTTATCAATGTATATGTAATAGGTAAACTGGTGGCTGTATCATGACCGAGAGTTGGACTTCGATCTGAACGTGATGTGCAATGCGGACAGTGGTCTTTGGCGGTGCATCGTGCCCATGATCTGTGTGTACGCCGTTGAGTGGCACTTGCCACACCGCGTGGCCACATAGTTTGGGATGTATTAGCACACCCCACCGGGCCCGCCGACCGATATCGGCGGCCACGCGCTCCACATGTGAGCGCGCTTATTCTTCGCACCCATGATTTCATTGCGTTTGACTTTATTATGATGTTTCTTGTGGCCTGTGCCTTGCAGGATGAGCCGATAGAAGAATCATTCGATCACAGACTGGGGAGAGGAGCATAAAACTCATGTGACGGAGTGGAACCGACGGAGGTACCGTAAAGATGGGGAGAGCAAAGTGACTGACTGGGATGCTTACCTGGGCCGACACATGAGGTGGTACGATGATGGCCAGAAGCACCGTCTTCGTCTCAGGCCTCGGTGGACGGCGAAAGACATCGTAGAGCTGGAGAGGGATGACCCCAAGGAAGAGGCCTACCAGACCGGCATCAGAGACATGCATAGTGGATTTAGGGAGTTTGCACCCCTCATCAACAGAGTGGTAAGTTTGAACCACCGGTTGTATTTAAATTATTTTATTCATCATCATGACTGACTTATGTCGTTACAGTCCGGTGAGCTGAACAGATGCATCTTTGAAGCCTCAGATGCACTAGGTGATGCCCCCGGGAGCGTACAATCTGAGAACAGAGTGGGGGAGATGATGAAGGTACAACTTCAGCCTCCTCGGAACAGATGCATCTTGTTCACTTGCAATCATAAATTTGATACTTATTATGCCCTTGTTTCATTGTGAGTGCAGAAGTTCGTGAAGCATTGTGGCAAGCTGGTAGGGCTGCTTGGGTGTGCTGGAGCTGGGTCGGTTGAAGCTTATCAGCTTGTAGCCACACAGGGTCACATCGGCTCATTGAGCCATGTTCCCTCGTCGTCTAGGTTGGTTGAGGAGGAGGAGGAGGAGGAGGAGGAGGATGAGGAGGTCACACATCAAGAAGGGGAGGAGGAGGATGAGAGCAATGGGAAGGAGGGGTACGATGAAGATTATGGACCTCCACCAACTCAATCATCTCAACCATTGCTACCTCTTGAGCATGTGTTGGTTTTTCCTTGAAGAGGAAAGGGTAATGCAGCAAAGTAGCGTAAGTATTTCCCTCAGTTTTCAGAACCAAGGTATCAATCTAGTAGGAGACAACGCACAAGTCACCTAGTACCTGCACAAACAATCAAGAACCTTGAAACCAAAGCAATAAATGGGTTGTCAATCCCTTCACGGTCACTCGCAAAAGTGAGATCTAATAAAGATAGTAAGATAAATATTTTTGGTATTTTTGTTGTATAGATTGGAAAGTAAAGATTGCAAAATAGTAAACGAGATGCGATGTAAATAAAAGAGATGCAATATAATAAGAAAGAGACCCGAGGGCATAGGTTTCACTAGTGGCTTCTCTCAAGATAGCAAGTATTACGGTGGGTGAACAAATTACTACCGAGCAATTGATAGAAAAGCACATAGTTATGAGAATATCTAAGGCAATGATCATGAATATAGGCATCACGTCCGTGTCAAGTAGATCAAAACGATTCTTCATCTACTACTATTACTCCACACATCGACCGCCATCCAGCATGCATCTAGAGTATTAAGTTCATAAGAACAGAGTAACGCTTTAAGCAAGATGACATGATGTAGAGGGATAAACTCAAGCAATATGATATAAACCCCATCTTTTTATCCTCGATGGCAACAATACAATACATGCCTAGCTGCCCCTACTATCACTGGGAAAGGACACCGCAAGATTGAACCCAAAGCTAAGCACTTCTCCAATTGCAAAAAAGATCAATCTAGTAGGCCAAACTAAACCGATAATTCGAAGAGACTTGAAAAGATAACAAATCATGCATATAAGAATTCAGAGAAGAACCAAATAATATTCATAGATAATCTTGTTCATAAACCTACAATTCATCGGATCTCGGCAAACACACCGCAAAACAGTATTACATCGAATAGATCTCCAAGAACATCAAGGAGAACTTTGTATTGAGAATCAAAGAGAGATAAGAAGACATCTAGCTAATAACTATGGACCCAAAGGTCTGTGGTAAACTACTCATGCTTCATCGGAGAGGCTATGGTGTTGATGTAGAAGCCCTCCGTGATCGATTCCCCCTCCGGCAGATCGCCGGAAGAGGCCCCAAGATGGGATCTCACGGGTACAGAAGGTTGCGGCGATGGAAAAGTGGTTCCGTGGCTCTCTGGGATCGATCTAGGGCATAAGAGTATATATATAGGCGAAAGAAGTACGTTGGTGGAGCTACGAGGGGCCCACGAGGGTGGGGGGCACGCCTACCCCCTAGGCGCGCCCTCCTGCCTCGTGAGCGCCTCGTGGCGTTCCAGACTTCAACTCCAAGTCACCTGGTTTGCTTTCGGTCCAAGAAAGATCATCACAAAGGTTTCATTTCGTTTGGTATTCGTTTTCTGTGAAACTCTAAAATAGGCAAAAAAACAGAAACTGGCACTGGTCCTCTAGTTAATAGGTTAGCCCCAAAAATAATATAAAAGAGCATATTAAAGCCCATTAGACATCAAAAATGGATAATATAATAGCATGAAACAATAAAAAAATATAGATACGTTGGAGAGGTATCAAGCATCTCCAAGCTTAATTCCTGCTCGTCCTGGAGTAGGTAAAAGATAAAAACTGAATTTTTTATATGGAATGCTACCTAACATAATTATCAATGTAATTTTCTTTATTGTGGCATGAATGTTTAGATCCGAAAGATTCAAGACAAAAGTTTAATGTTTACATAAAAATAATAATACTTCAAGCATACTAACAAAGTAATCATGTCTTCTCAAAATAACATGGCCAAAGAAAGTTCATCCCTACAAAATCATATAGTTTGGCTATGCTCCATCTTCGTTACACAAAATATTCAAATCATGCACAACCCCGATGACAAGCCAAGCAATTGTTTCATGCTTTAGTATTCTCAAACTTTTTCAACTTTCAGGCAATACATGAGCGTGAGCCATGGACATAGCACTTATAGGTGGAATAGAATGGTGGTTGTGGAGAAGACAAAAAGGAGGGAGATGGTCTCACATCAACTAGGCGTATTAATGGGCTATGGAGATGCCCATCAATAGATATCAATGTGAGTGAGTAGGGATTGCCATGCAACGGATGCATTAGAGCTATAAATGTATGAAAGCTCAACAAAAGAAACTAAGTGGGTGTGCATCCAACTTGCTTGCTCATGAAGACCTAGGGCATTTTGAGGAAGCCCATAGTTGAAATATACAAGCCAAGTTATATAACAAAAATTCCAACTAGTATATGAAAGTGACAAAATAAGAGACTCTCTATCATGAAGATCATGGTGCTACTTTGCAGCACAAGTGTGGAAAAAGGATAGTAGCATTGTCCCTTCTCTTTTTTCCCTCCTTTTTTGGGCCTTCTTCTTTTTCTTTGGCATTAATCTTTTTTTCTTCACATGGGACAATGCTCTAATAATGATGATCATCACACTTTTATTTACTTACAACTCAAGAATTACAACTCGATACTTAGAACAAAATATGACTCTATATGAATGCCTCCGGCGGTGTACTGGAATGTGCAATGAATCAAGAGTGACATGTATGAAAAAATTATGAATGGTGGCTTTGCCACAAATACGATGTCAACTACATGATCGTGCAAAGCAATATGACAATGATGAAGCGTGTCATAATAAACAAAACGGTGGAAAGTTGCATGGCAATATATCTCAGAATGGCTATGGAAATGCCATAATAGGTAGGTATGGTGGTTTTTTGAGGAAGGTAAATAGTGGGTTTATGGTACCGGCGAAAGTTGTGCGGTACTAGAGAGGCTAGCAACGGTGGAAGGGTGAGAGTGCGTATAATCCATTGACTTAACATTAGTCATAAAGAACTCACATACTTATTGCAAAAATCTACAAGTCATCAAAACCAAGCACTACGCGCATGCTCCTAGGGGGATAGATTGGTAGGAAAAGACCATCGCTCCTCCCCGACTGCCACTCATAAGGAATCCAATCAAAGAAATACCTCATGTTTCAAATTTGTTACACAACGGTTACCATATGTGCATGCTACGAGACTTGCAAACCTCAACACAAGTATTTCTCAAATTCCCAACTACTCAACTAGCATGACTCTAATATCACCATCCTCATGTCTCAAAACAATCATCAAGTATCAAACTTCTCATAGTACTCAACGCACTTTATATGAAATTTTTTATTATACCCATCTTGGATGCCCATCATATTAGGACTAGTTTTATAGCCAAAGAAAATTACCATGTTGTTCTAAAAGACTCTCAAAATAATATAAGTGAAGCATGAGAGATCAATAATTTCTATAAAATAAAACCACCACCGTGCTCTAAAAGATATAAGTGAAGCACTAGAGCAAAATTATCTAGCTCAAAAGATATAAGTGAAGCACATAGAGTATTCTAATAAATTCCGATTCATGCGTGTCTCTCCCAAAAGGAGTGTACAACAAGGATGATTGTGGTAAACTAAAAGGCAAAGACTCAAATCATACAAGACGCTCCAAGTGATACGTCTCCAACGTATCTATAATTTTTGATTGCTCCATGCTATATTATCTACTGTTTTGGACATTATTGGGCTTTATTATACACTTTTATATTATTTTCGGGACTAACCTACTAACTGGAGGCCCAGCCCAGAATTGCTATTTTTTGCCTATTTTAGGGTTTCGAAGAAAAGGAATATCTAACGAAGTCCAAACGGAATGAAACCTTCGGGAACGTGATTTTCTCACCGAACATGATCCAGGAGACTTGGACCCTACGTCAAGCAACCAACAGGGAAGCCACGAGGTAGGGGGCGTGCCTACCCCCCACCCCCAGGCGCGCCCTCCACCCTCGTGGGCCCCCTGTTGCTCCACCGACGTACTTCTTCCTCCTATATGTACCTATGTACCCCGAAACGATCAGATACAGAGCCAAAACCCTAATTCCACCGCCGTAACTTTCTGTATCCACGAGATCCCATCTTGGGGCCTGTTCCGGAGCTCTGCCGGAGGGGGCATCGATCACGGAGGGCTTCTACATCAACACCATAGCCTCTCCGATGAAGTGTGAGTAGTTTACTTAAGACCTTCAGGTCCATAGTTATTAGCTAGATGGCTTCTTCTCTCTTTTTGGATCTCAATACAAAGTTCTCCCCCTCTCTTGTGGAGATCTATTCGATGTAATCCTCTTTTGTGGTGTGTTTGTTGAGACCGATGAATTGTGGGTTTATGATCAAGTTTATCTATGAACAATATTTGAATCGTCTCTGAATTCTTTTATGTATGATTGGTTATCTTTGCAAGTCTCTTCGAATTATCAGTTTGGTTTGGCCTACTAGATTGATCTTTCTTGCAATGGGAGAAGTGCTTAGCTTTGGGTTCAATCTTGCGGTGTCCTCTTCCAGTGACAGTAGGGGCAGCAAGGCACGTATTGTATTGTTGCCATCGAGGATAACAAGATGGGGTTTTTATCATATTGCATGAATTTATCCCTCTACATCATGTCATCTTACTTAAGGCGTTACTCTGTTCTTATGAACTTAATACTCTAGATGCATGCTGGATAGCGGTCGATGTGTGGAGTAATAGTAGTAGATGCAGGCAGGAGTCGGTCTACTTGTCTTGGACGTGATGCCTATATACATGATCATACCTAGATATTCTCATAACTATGCTCAATTATGTCAATTGCTCAACAGTAATTCATTCACCCACCGTAAAATATCTATGCTCTTGAGAGAAGCCACTAGTGAAACCTATGGCCCCCGGGTCTATCTTCATCATATTAATCTTCCAATACTTAGTTATTTTCATTGCTTTTATTTAACTTTGCATCTTTATCATAAAAATACCAAAAATATTATCTTATCAAATCTATCAGATCTCAGTCTCGTAAGTGACCATGTAGGGATTGACAACCCCTTATCGCGTTGGTTGCGAGGATTTATTTGTTTTGTGTAGGTGAGAGGGACTCACGCATAGCCTCCTACTGGATTGATACCTTGGTTCTCAAAAACTGAGGGAAATACTTACGCTACTTTGCTGCACCACCCTTTCCTCTTCAAGGGAAAACCAATGCAAGTGCTCAAGAGGTAGCAAGAAGGATTTCTGGCACCGTTGCCGGGGAGGTCTACGCAAAAGTCAACATACCAAGTACTCGTCACATACCCTTATCTCCCGCATTACATTATTTGCCATTTGTCTCTCGTTTTCCTCTCCCCCACTTCACCTTTGCCGTTTTATTCACCCTCTCTCTCTCTATCCTCCCTCTCTTTCTCTATTTGCCTCCTTTTGCCCGTTCCTCGTTTGCTTGTGTGTTGGATTGCTTACTTGTCACGATGGCTCAAGATAATACTAAATTGTGTGACTTTACCAACACCAACAACAATGATTTTATTAGCACTCTAATTGCTCCTCTTACTGATGTTGAATCTTGTGAAATTAATGCTGCTTTGCTGAATCTTGTCATGAAAGATCCGTTTTCTGGCCTTCCTAGTGAAGATGCCGCTACCCATCTAAATAGCTTCGTTGATTTGTGTGATATGCAAAAGAAGAAAGATGTGGATAATGATATTGTTAAATTGAAGCTATTTCCTTTTTCGCTTAGATATCGTGCTAAAGCTTGGTTTTCTCTTTGCCTAAAAATAGTATTGGTTCATGGAATAAGTGCAAAGATGCTTTTATCTCTAAGTATTTTCCTCCCGCTAAGACCATATCTCTTAGAAACGATATTATGAATTTTAAGCAACTTGATCATGAACATGTTGCACAAGCTTGGGAGAGGATGAAATTAATGATACGTAATTACCCTACGCATGGTTTAAATTTGTGGATGATTATACAAAAAAATTATGCCGGATTGAATTTTGCTTCTAGAAATCTTTTAGATTCGGCCGCGGGAGGCACTTTTATGGAAATCACTTTAGGAGAAGCTACTAAACTCCTAGATAATATTATGGTTAATTATTCTCAATGGCACACTGAAAGATCTACTAATAAGAAAGTGCATGCGATAGAAGAAATTAATGTTTTGAGTGGAAAGATGGATGAACTTATGAAATTATTAGCTAATAAAAGTGTTTCTTCTGATCCTAATGATATGCCTTTGTCTACTTTTATTGAGAATAATAATGAATCTTTGGATGTGAATTTTGTTGGTAGGAACAATTTTGGTAACAACGCGTATAGAGGAAACTTTAATCCTAGGCCTTATCCTAGTAATCCCTCTAATAATTATGGTAATTCATACAACAATTCTTATGGAAGTTATAATAAGATGCCCCCTGATTTTGAATCTAATATTAAATAATTTATTACTTCGCAAAAGAATTTCAATGCTTTGATTGAAGAGAAATTGCTTAAGATTGATGAGTAGGCTAGGAACGTTGATAGAATTTCTCTTGATGTTGATTCTTTGAAACATAGATCTATTCCACCTAAGCATGATATCAATGAGTCTATCAAAGCCATGAGAATTTCCATTGATGAGTGCAAAGAAAGAACCGCTAGGATGCGTGCTAAGAAAGATTCCTTTATAAGAGCGTGTTCTTCCAGTTTCCATGATAATAAAGATGAAGATCTAAAAGTTATTGATGTTTCCCCTATTAAATCTTTGTTTTTCAATATGAATCTTAATAATGATGGGACTGAATATGATCCACCTTTACCTAGAAGGCGTTCCAAGAATTCGGAGTCTTTAGATCTTGATGCTAAAATTGATAAAAGTGGGATTGAAGAAATCAAAACTTTAAATATTGATGAACCCACTATTTTAGAATTCAAGGAATTTATATGATAATTGCTCTTTGATAGATTGTATTTCCTTGTTGCAACCCGTGCTAAATTCTCCTCATGCTTATAGCCAAAATAAAGCTTTTACCAAACATATCGTTGATGCTTTCATGCAATCTTATGAAGAAAAACTTGAGTTGGAAGTTTCTATCCCTAGAAAACTTTATGATGAGTGGGAACCTACTATTAAAATTAAAATTAAAGATCATGAATGCTATGCTTTGTGTGATTTGGGTGCTAGTGTTTCCACGATTCCAAAGACTTTATGTGATTTGCTAGGTTTCTGTGATTTTGATGATTGCTCTCTAAACTTGCACCTTGTGGATTCCACTATTAAGAAACCTATGGGAATAATTAATGATGTTCTTATTGTTGCAAATAGGAATTATGTGCCCATAGATTTTATCGTTCTTGATATAGATTGCAATCCTTCATGTCCTATTATTCTTGGTAGACCTTTCCTTAGAACGATTGGTGCAATTATTGATATGAAGGAAGGAAATATTAGATTCCAATTTCCATTAAGGAAAGGCATGGAACACTTCCCTAGAAAGAAAATTAAATTACCTTATGAATCTATTATGAGAGCCACTTATGTATTTCCTACCAAAGATGGCAATACCTAGATCTACCCTTGCTTTTTATGCCTAGCTAGGGGCGTTAAACGATAGCGCTTGTTGGGAGGCAACCCAATTTTATTTTTATTCCTTGCTTTTTGCTCCTGTTTAGTAATAAATAATTTATCTAGCCTCTGTTTTGGTTGTGTTTTTTGTGTTTAGTTAGTGTTTGTACCAAGTAGAACCATTGGGAAGACTTGGGGAAAGTCTTGTTAATCTTGCTGTAGAAAACAGAAACTTTAGCGCTCACGAGAACTGCTGCCATTTTTATTTGGAAAGTGATATTTAGTTAATTGTTTTTTAAGATGATTAATAGATAAATCCCTCACTTCCAGCAATTTATTTTTGAATTTTTGGGGTTCCAGATCTTGCGCTAGCTACAGATTACTACAGACTGTTCTGTTTTTGACAGATTCTGTTTTTCATGTGTTGTTTGCTTATTCTGATGAATCTATGGCTAGTAAAATAGTTTATAAACCATAGAGAAGTTGGAATACAGTAGGTTTAACACCAATATAAATAAATAATTAGTTTATTACAGTACCTTGAAGTGATCTTTTGTTTTCTTTCGCTAACGGAGCTCACGAGATTTTCTACTTTAAGTTTTGTGTTGTGAAGTTTTCCAGTTTTGGGTAAAGATTTGATGGATTATGGAACAAGGAGTGGCAAGAGCCTAAGCTTGGGGATGCCCATGGCACCCCCAAGATAATCTAAGGACACCTAAAATCCAAAGCTTTATGATGCCCCGGAAGGCATCCCCTCTTTCGTCTACTTCTATCGGTAACTTTACTTGGAGCTATATTTTTATTCACCACATGATATGTGTTTTGCTTGGAGCGTCTTGTATGATTTGAGTCTTTATTTGTTAGTTTACCACAATCATCTTTTCTGTACACACCTTTTGAGAGAGACACACATGATTCAGAAATTATTAGAATACTCTATGTGCTTCACTTATATCTTTTGAGTTATATAGTTTTGCTCTAGTACTTCACTTATATCTTTTAGAGCACGGTGGTGGATTTGTTTTATAGAAACTATTGATCTCTCATGCTTCACTTAGATTATTTTGAGAGTCTTAAATAGCATGGTAATTTGTTTAAATAATAGTTATATGCTAGGTATACCAGATTAATAATAAAATTCTCTTATGAGTGTGTTGAATACTAAGAGAAGTTTGATGCTTGATAATTGTCTTGAGATATGGAGATGGTGGTATTAGAGTCATGCTAGTTGATTAGTTGTGAATTTGAGAAATACTTGTGTTGAAGTTTGTGATTCCCGTAGCATGCGCGTATGGTGAACCGCTATGTGATGAAGTCGGAGCATGATTTATTTATTGATTGTCTTCCTTACGAGTGGCAGTCGGGGATGAGCGATGGTCTTTTCCTACCAATCTATACCCCTAGGAGCATGCGTGTAATACTTTGCTTTGATAACTTGTAGATTTTTGCAATAAGTATGTGAGTTCTTTATGACTAATGTTGAGTCCATGGATCATACGCACTCTCACCCTTCCATCATTGCTAGCCTCTCTAATACCACGCCTCTTTCGCCGGTATCATACACCCACCATATACCTTCCTCAAAACAGCCACCATACATACCTATCATGGCATTTCCATAGCCATTCCGAGATATATTGCCATGCAACTTTCCACCGTTCCGTTTATTATGACACACTCCATCATTGTCATATTGCTTTGCATGATCATGTAGTTGACATCGTATTTGTGGCAAAGCCACCGTTCATAATTCTTTCATACATGTCACTCATGAGTCATTGCATATCCCGGTACACCGCAAGAGGCATTCATATAGAGTCATATCTTTTTCTAAGAATCGAGTTGTAATTTTTGAGTTGTAAGAAAATAAAAGTGTGATGATCATCATTATTAGAGCATTGTCCCAAGTGAGGAAAGGATGATGGAGACTATGATTCCCCCACAAGTCGGGATGAGACTCCGGACGAAAAAATAAAAAATAAAAAAAGAGGCCATAAAAAAGAAGAGAAAAGGCCCAAATAAAAAAATGAGAGAAAGAGAGAAGGGACAATGCTACTATCCTTTTACCACACTTGTGCTTCAAAGTAGCACCATGATCTTCATGATAGAGAGTCTCCTATGTTGTCACTTTCATATACTAGTGGGAATCTTTCATTATAGAACTTGGCTTGTATATTCCAATGATGGGCTTCCTCAAAATGAGCTAGGTCTTCGTGAGCAAGCGAGTTGGATGCACACCCACTTAGTTTCTTTTGTTGAGCTTTCATACATTTATAGCTCTACTGCATCCATTGCATGGCAATCCCTACTCACTCACATTGATATCTACTGATGGGCATCTCCATAACCCGTTGATACGCCTAGTTGATGTGAGACTATCTTCTCCCTTTTTGTCTCCTCCACAACCACCATTCTATTCCACCTAAAGTGCTATGTCCATGGCTCACGCTCACGTATTGCATGAAGATTGAAAAAGTTTTGAGAATGTCAAAAGTATGAAACAATTGCTTGGCTTGTCATCGGGGTTGTGCATGATTTAAATACTTTGTGTGGTGAAGATAGAGCATAGCCAGACTATATGATTTTGTAGGGATAACTTTCTTAGGCCATGTTATTTTGAGAAGACATAATTGCTTAGTTAGTATGCTTGAAGCATTATTATTTCTATGTCAATATTGAACTTTTGTCTTGAATCTTTCGGATCTGAATATTCATACCACAATTAAGAAGAATTACATTGAAAATATGCCAAGTAGCATTCCACATCAAAAATTCTATTTTTTTCATTTACCTACTCAAGGACGAGCAGGAATTAAGCTTGGGGATGCTTGATACGTCTCCAACGTATCTATAATTTTTGATTGCTCCATGCTATATTATCTACTCTTTTGGACATTATTGGGCTTTATTATACACTTTTATATTATTTTTGGGACTAACCTACTAACCGGAGGCCCAGCCTAGAATTGTTGTTTTTTTGCCTATTTTAGGGTTTCGAAGAAAAGGAATATCAAACGGAGTCCAAACGGAATGAAACCTTCGGGAACGTGATTTTCTCACCGAACATGATCCAGGAGACTTGGACCCTACGTCAAGCAACCAACAGGGAAGCCACGAGGTAGGGACGCGCCTACCCCACCCCCCAGGCGCGCCCTCCACCCTCGTGGGCCCCCTGTTGCTCCACCGATGTACTTCTTCCTCCTATATATACCTACGTACCCCGAAACGATCAGATACGGAGCCAAAACCCTAATTCCAACGCTGTAACTTTCTCTATCCACGAGATCCCATCTTTGGGCCTGTTCCGGAGCTCCGCTGGAGGGGGCATCGATCACGGAGGGCTTCTACATCAACACCATAGCCTCTCCGATAAAGTGTGAGTAGTTTACTTCAGACCTTCGGGTCCATAGTTATTAGCTAGATGGATTATTCTCTCTTTTTGGATCTCAATACAAAGTTCTCCCCCTCTCTTGTGGAGATCTATTCGATGTAATCTTCTTTTGCGGTGTGTTTCTTGAGACCGATTGATTGTGGGTTTATGATCAAGTTTATCTATGAACAATATTTGAATCGTCTCTGAATTCTTTTATGTATGATTGGTTATCTTTGCAAGTCTCTTCGAATTATCAGTTTGGTTTGGCCTACTAGATTGATATTTCTTGCGACGGGAGAAGTGCTTAGCTTTGGGTTCAATCTTGCGGTGTCCTTTCCCAGTGACAGTAGGGGCAGCAAGGCACGTATTGTATTGTTGCCATCGAGGATAACAAGATGGTTTTTTATCATATTGCATGAATTTATCCCTCTACATCATGTCATCTTGCTTAAGGCGTTACTCTGTTCTTCTGAACTTAATACTCTAGATGCATGCTGGATAGCGGTCAATGTGTGGAGTAATAGTAGTAGATGCAGGCAGGAGTCGGTCTACTTATCTTGGACGTGATGCCTATATACATGATCATACCTAGATATTCTCATAACTATGCTCAATTCTGTCAATTGCTCAACAGTAATTTGTTCATCCACCGTAAAATATCTATGCTCTTGAGAGAAGCCACTAGTGAAACCTATGGCCCCCGGGTCTATCTTCATCATATTAATCTTCCAATACTTAGTTATTTTCATTGCTTTTACTTGACTTTGCATCTTTATCATAAAAATACCAAAAATATTATCTTATCATATCTATCAGATCTCACTCTCGTAAGTGACCATGTAGGGATTGACAACCCCTTATCGCGTTCGTTGCGAGGATTTATTTGTTTTGTGTAGGTGCGAGGGACTCGCGCGTAGCCTCCTACTGGATTGATACCTTGGTTCTCAAAAACTGAGGGAAATACTTACGCTACTTTGCTGCACCACCCTTTCCTCTTCAAGGGAAAACAAATGCAAGTGCTCAAGAGGTATCACCAAGCAAAACACATATCATGTGGTGAATAAAAATATAGCCTCAAGTAAAGTTACCGATTGACGAAGACGAAAGAGGGGATGCCTTCCGGGGCATCCCCAACCTTAGGCTTTTGGTTGTCCTTGAATTTTACCTTGGGGTACCTTGAGAATCCCCAAGCTTAGTCTCTTGCCACTCCTTGTTCCAAAATCCATCAAATATTTACCCAAAAACTTGAAAACTTCACAACACAAAACTTCAACAGAAAATCACATGAGCTCCATTAGTATAAGAAAATAAACCACCACTTTAAGGTAATGTAATGAAGTCGTTCTTTATTTATATTGGTGTTAAACCTAATTTATTCCAACTTCTCTATGGTTCATACCCCCGATACTAGCCATAGATGCATCAAAATAAGCAAATAACACGCGAAAAACAGAATCTGTCAAAAACAAAACAGTCTATAGCAATCTGGAGGTTTCGAATACTTCTGTAAATCCAAAAATTCTGAAAATAAGTAAGAACGGGATAAAAAGTATATTGATCTACTTCAGTTGGAATTGGTATTTTATCGCTCTCTGGTAAAAAATGATAATTATTTTTGTGAGTGCATACTTTCTGTTTTTATCAGCAAGATCAAACAATAATCACCCAAGAAGATCCTAAAGGCTTTACTTGGCACAAACACTAATTAAAACATAAAAAACACAATAATAACAAAAGCTAGATGAATTACTTATTACGAAATAGGAGCAAAAATCAAAGAACAAAAATAAAATTGGGTTGCCTCCCAACAAGTCTATAGTTTTACGCCCTTGGCTAGGCATAAAAACAAGAATAGATCTAGGTATTGCCATCTTCGGTATGCAATAATTCAATTGAACACACATAACCCCTAGGAGGTTCTTTTTTTTGTTAATGATCAAACTCCTAGGCAAGAAATCAAGAAATTCATTTGTAGTAAAAGGTTCCTTAATGATATCGAAAAAGTTGGGGTGAACAGTTATTGATTTGAGGTCTTCATTTCCTTGCTAGAAGATTCACCCTTATTTTCAGGAACATAGATAAACTTGGCAAATTTGGTAGGAGGAGGATTTGAGATATTTTAACGGCACAAAAAGCGGTCCCCAAGTTGGTAATAATATCTTCGAGTTTATCAATTCTAGTGGAATCTTGATCTATCTTCTCATTAACTATGGGTTCCTTTTCCCTAAGATTTTTCAGAGTAACTCCTACTTTAGATCCATAATGGGTAATTTTGTTGCGGATATTTTTATCCAAATTTTTTATCAACTCTATAGTGGCAATTTTATTTTCAATAATATCAAGCCTTTGCATCACATGTTCCAAAGTTAAAATAGTTCCATTGACCAAAAGAGGTGGTGGGCCTAACAAATCTATCATAGCATTATAAGAATCAAAAGTATGGCTTCCCAAGAAATTCCCTCCAGTAATGGTGTCAAGAACATATCTATTCCAAGGAGTGATGCCTACCTAAAAATTGCAAAGAAGAACGGAAGTAGATTGCTTTCTAGTAAATCTATTTTAAGCATTGGAAATTCTATACCAGGCAACTTTTAGGTTTTCTCCCTCCCTTTGTTCAAAATTAAGAACTTCATTATCGGGAGTATTAACAATGATAGGAGGACTAGCCATGAAGGTGAAACAAACGATCTAACACACGGACGCACAAGAAGCAAGCGAAAAGAGACGAACGAAAGAGGGGCAAAGAAAAGGCAAAGGCTTTCGAAAATCGTTTTAGAAGTGGGGGAGAGGAAAACGAGAGGCGAATGGCAAATAATGTAATGCGAGGGAGAAGGTTTTATGATGGGTACTTGGTGTGTCTTGACTTGGCATAGATCTCCCCGGCAACGGCGCCAGAAATCCTTCTCGCTACCTCTTGAGCATGCGTTGGTTTTCCCTTGAAGAGGAAAGGGTGATGCAGCAAAGTAGCGTAAGTATTTCCCTCAGTTTTGAGAACCAAGGTATCAATCCAGTAAGAGACAACGCACAAGTCACCTAGTACCTACACAAACAATTAAGAACCTTGCAACCAACGTGATAAAGGGGTTGTCAATCCCTTCACGGTGACTCGCAAAAGTGAGATCTAATAAAGATAGTAAGATAAATATTTTTGGTATTTCAGTTGCATAGATTGGAAAGTGAAGATTGCAAAATAGTAAACGAGATGCGATGTAAATAAAAGAGATGCAATATAATATGAAAGAGACCCGGGGCCATAGGTTTCACTAGTGGCTTCTCTCAAGATAGCAAGTATTACGGTGGGTGAACAAATTAATGCCGAGCAATTAATAGAAAAGCGCATAGTTATGAGAATATATAAGGCAATGATCATGAATATAGGCATCACGTCCGTGTCAGGTAGATCAAAACGATTCTGCATCTACTACTATTACTCCACACATTGACCGCTATCCAGTATGCATCTAGAGTATTAAGTTCATAAGAACAGAGTAACGATTCAAGCAAGATGACAAGATGTAGAGGGATAAACTCAAGCAATATGATATAAACCACATCTTTTTATCCTCGATGGCAACAATACAATAAGTGCCTTGCTGCCCCTACTGTCACTGGGAAAGGACACCGCAAGATTGAACCTAAAGCTAAGAACTTCTCCCATTGCAAGAAAGATCAGTCTAGTAGGCCAAACTAAACCGATAATTTGAAGAAACTTGCAAAGATAACAAATCATGCATATAAGAATTCAGAGAAGAACCAAATAATATTCATAGATAATCTTGTTCACAAACCCACAATTCATTGGATCTCGGCAAACACACCGCAAAACAGTATTACATTGAATATTTCTCCAAGAACATCGAGGAGAACTTTGTATTGAGAATCAAAGAGAGAGAAGAAGCCATCTAGCTAATAACTATGGACCTGAAGGTCTGTGGTAAACTACTCACGCTTCATCGGAGAGGCTATGGTGTTGATGTAGAAGCCCTCCATGATCGATTCCCCCTCCCGCAGATCGCCGGAAGAGGCCCCAAGATGGGATCTCACGGGTACAGAAGGTTGTGGCGGTGGAGAAGTGGTTTCGTGGCTCTCTGGGATCGATCTAGGGTATAAGAGTATATATAGGTGAAAGAAGTACGTCGGTGGAGCTACGAGGGGCCCACGAGGGTGGGGCGCGCCTACCCCCCTGGGCACACCCTCCTGCCTCGTGACCGCCTCGTGGCGTTCCAGACTTCAACTCCAAGTCTCCTATTTTGCTTTCGGTCCAAGAAAGATCATCACGAAGGTTTCACTCCGTTTGGAATTCTTTTTCTGTGAAACTCTAAAATAGGCAAAAAAACAGAAACTCGCACTAGGCCTCCGGTTAATAGGTTGGTCCCAAAAATAATATAAAAGAGCATATTAAAGCCCATTAAACATCCAAAACATATAATATAATAGCATGAAACAATAAAAAATTATAGATACGTTGGAGACGTATCAAGCATCCCCAAGCTTAATTCCTGCTCGTCCTCGAGTAGGTAAATGATAAAAATAGAATTTTTGATGTGGAATGCTACCTAACATAATTATCAATGTAATTTTATTTATTGTGGCATGAATGTTAAGATCCGAAAGATTCAAGACAAAAGTTAAATTTGGCATAAAAATAATAATACTTCAAGCATACTAACAAAGTAATCATGTCTTCTCAAAATAACATGGCCAAAGAAAGTTCATCCCTACAAAATTATATAGTTTGGCTATGATCCATCTTCGTCACACAAAATATTCAAATCATGCACAACCCCGATGACAAGCCAAGCAATTGTTTCATACTTTAGTATTCTCAAACTTTTTCAACTTTCACGTAATACATGAGCGTCAGCCATGGACATAGCACTTATAGGTGGGATAGAATGGTGGTTGTGGAGAAGACAAAAAGGAGGAAGATGGTCTCACATAAACTAGGCGTATTAATAGGCTATGGAGATGCCCATCAATAGATATCAATGTGAGTGAGTAGGGATTGCCATGCAACGGATGCATTAGAGCTATAAATGTATGAAAGGTCAACAAAAGAAACTAAGTGGGTGTGCATCCAACTTGCTTGCTCACGAAGACCTAGGGCATTTTGAGGAAGCCCATTGTTGGAATATACAAGCCAAGTTATATAACGAAAATTCCCACTGGTATATGAAAGTGACAAAATAAGAGACTCTCTATCATGAAGATCATGGTGTTACTTTGAAGCACAAGTGTGAAAAAAGGATAGTAGCATTGTCCCTTCTCTTTTTTTCTCTTTTTTTGGGCCTTCTCTTTTTTCTTTGGCCTTTATCTTTTTTTCCTCACGTGGGACAATGCTCTAATAATGATGATCATCACACTTTTATTTACTTACAACTCAAGAATTACAACTCGATACTTAGAACAAAATATGACTCTATATGAATGCCTCCGGCGGTGTACCGGGATGTGCAATGAATCAAGAGTGACATGTATGAAAAAATAATGAATGGTGGCTTTGCCACAAATACGATGTCAACTACATGATCATGCAAAGCAATATGACAATGATGAAGCGTGTCATAATAAATGAAACGGTGGAAAGTTGCATGGCAATATATCTCGGAATGGCTATGGAAATGCCATAATAGGTAGGTATGGTGGCTGTTTTGAGGAAGGTAAATGGTGGGTTTATGGTACTGGCGAAAGTTGTGTGGCACTAGAGAGGCTAGCAACGGTGGAAGGGTGAGAGTGCATATAATCCATGGACTTAACATTAGTCATAAAGAACTCACATACTTATTGCAAAAATCTACAAGTCATCAAAACCAAGCACTACGCGCATGCTCCTAGGGGGATAGATTGGTAGGAAAAGACCATCGCTCGTCCCTGACCGCCACTCATAAGGAAGACAATCAAAGAAACACCTCATGTTTCAAATTTGTTACACAACGGTTACCATACGTGCATGCTACAGGACTTGCAAACCTCAACACAAGTATTTCTCAAATTCACAACTACTCAACTAGAATGACTCTAATATCACCATCCTCGTGTCTCAAAACAATCATCAAGTATCAAACTTCTCATAGTATTCAGCGCACTTTATATGGAAGTTTTTATTATACCCATCTTGGATGCCCATCATATAAGGACTAGTTTTATAGCCAAAGCAAATTACCATGCTATTCTAAACGACTCTCAAAATAATATAATTGAAGCATGAGAGATCAATAATTTCTATAAAGTAAAACCACGACCGTGCTCTAAAATATATAAGTGAAGCACTAGAGCAAAATTATCTAGCTCAAAAGATATAAGTGAAGCACATAGAGTATTCTAATAAATTCCGATTCATGCGTGTCTCTCCCAAAAGGTGTGTACAGAAAGGGTGATTGTGGTAAACTAAAAAGAAAAGACTCAAATCATACAAGACGCTTCAAGCAAAACACATGTCATGTGGTGAATAAAAATATAGCCTCAAGTAAAGTTACGGAAAGATGAAGACGAAAGAGGGGATGCCTTCCGGGGCATCCCCAACCTTAGGCTTTTGGTTGTCCTTGAATTTTGCCTTGGGGTGCCTTGATCATCCCCAAGCTTAGGCTCTTGCCACTCCTTGTTCCAAAATCCATCAAATCTTTACCCAAAAACTTGAAAACTTCACAACACAAAACTTCAACAGAAAATCCCATGAGCTCCATTAGTATAATAAAATAAACCACCACTTTAAGGTATTGTAATGAACTCATTCTTTATTTATATTGGTGTTAAACCTAATGTGTTCCAACTTCTCTATGGTTCATACCCCCCGATACTAGCCATAGATGTATCAAAATAAGCAAAGAACACGCGAAAAACAGAATTTGTCAAAAACAGAACAGTCCGTAGCAATCTGGAGGTTTCGAATACTTCTGTAACTCCACAAATTCTGAAAAATTAGTAAGACCAGGATAAAAACTATATTGATCTACTGCAGTTGGAATTGGTATTTTATCGCTCTTTGGTAAAAAATGATAATTATTTTTGTGAGCGCATACTTTCTGTTTTTATCAGCAAGATCAAACAACAATCACCCAAGAAGATCCTAATGGATTTACTTGGCACAAACCCTAACTAAAACATAAAAAACACAATCATAATAGAAGCTATATGAATTATTTATTACTAAATAGGAGCAAAAAGCAAAGAACATAAATAAAATTGGGTTGCCTCCCAACAAGCGCTATAGTTTTACGCCCTTGGCTAGGTATAAAAACAAGAATAGATCTAGGTATTGCCATCTTTGGTATGCAATTCTTCAATTGAACACACATAACCCCTAGCAGGTTCTTTGTTTTTGTTAATGATCAAACTCCTAGGCAAGAAATCAAGAAATTCATTTGTAGCAAAAGGTTCCTTAATGATATCGAAAAATTGGGGTGAACACTTATTGATTTGAGGTCTTCATTTTCCTTACTATAAGATTCACTCTTATTTTCAGGAACATAGATAAACTTGGCAAATTAGGTAGGAGGAGGATTTGAGATATTTTTAACGGCACAAAAAGCGGTCCCCAAGTTGGTAATAACATCTTCGAGTTTATCAATTCTAGTGGAATCTTGATCTATCTTCTCATTAACTATGGGTTCCTTTTCCCTAAGATTTTTCAAGCAAGATGACATGATGTAGAGGGATAAACTCAAGCAATATGATATAAACCCCATCTTTTTATCCTCGATGGCAACAATACAATGCGTGCCCTGCTGCCCCTACTGTCACTGGGAAAGGACACCGCAAGATTGAACCCAAAGCTAAGCACTTCTCCCATTGCAAGAAAGATCAATCTAGTAGGCCAAACTAAACTGATAATTCGAAGAGACTTGCAAAGATAACAAATTATTCATATAAGAATTCAGAGAAGAACCAAATAATATTCATAGATAATCTTGTTCATAAACCCACAATTCATCGGATCTCGACAAACACACCGCAAAAGAGTATTACATCGAATAGATCTCCAACAACATCGAGGAGAACTTTGTATTGAGAATTAAAGAGAGAGAAGAAGCCATCTAGCTAATAACTATGGACCTGAAAGGTCTGTGGTAAACTACTCACGCTTCATCGGAGAGGCTATGGTGTTGATGTAGAAGCCCTCCGTGATCGATTCCCCCTCCGGTAGACCGCCGGAAGAGGCCCCAAGCTGGGATCTCACGGGTACAGAAGGTTGCGGCGGTGGAAAAGTGGTTTCGTGGCTCTCTGGGGTCGATCTAGGGTATAAGAGTATATATAGGCGAAAGAAGTATGTCGATGGAGCTACGAGGGGCCCATGAGGGTGGGGGCGCGCCTACCCCCCTGGGCACGCCCTCCTGCCTCGTGGCCGCCTCTTGGCGTTCCAGACTTCAACTCCAAGTCTCCTGGTTTGCTTTCGGTCCAAGAAAGATCATCGTGAAGGTTTCATTCCGTTTGGTATTCTTTTTCTGCGGAACTCTAAAATAGGCAAAAAAAACATAAACTGGCACTAGGCCTCCGGTTAATAGGTTAGTCCCAAAAATAATACTCCCTCCGTTCCTTGATATAAGGTGTATAGATTTTTGAGAAAAAAATCCAAAATATAAGGTGTATTGCGTTGCACCACTCATTTGGATAATTTTTTTAGGGATTTGAGTACATTTCCATATATTAGGCATGCTCCTCTATTTTCTCATGTCAATTAGTTAGGTATAATCTCGCCCAAAACATGTGAAATTTTCCCTCCACGTGTGTTCTTTAATTTCCGTGCCAAAAACTATACACCCTATATTTAGGAATGGAGGGAGTATAAAAGTGCATATTAAAGCCCATTAAACATCCAAAACAGATAATATAATAGCATGAAAACAATCAAAAATTATAGATACGTTGAAGACGTATCAACCATCTAAGCTGTCGAAGAGGAATCCGAATAAGAAGGATTTGCTGAGTCCGGACCCTTTCCAGAGACCGGTTACTCGGCGGCCCAAGAAGAAGACTAAAGAGACTCGTTCAAAGAGTAACGAGGACCGTACCTCCAAGAGGGGAAGGAGCAAGTAATTCTGCTCTTGGATAGTTGGGTTGTCTAGTGGTTGTGAAACTACGTGAAACTATGTGTTTGCTATTTGTGGAACTATGTGTTTGCTATTTGTGAAACTATGTGGAACTCCGTTTACTAATTAGTTGAACTCTTTTTGCTATTTGTGGAACCATGTGTCTATGTACTTCAAGTTTTGTTAATGTGTATGTGATGCCCAAGTTTAATTGTTTAAGATCTGTGATATTTCTATGATATTGATTTTGAAAAGAAGCAATCAATTAAACTTGAAACCATAAAACACAGGACCCTACTGCCACGGACCCTGACGGTAGGGTCTCACAGCCTACCGCCAACCCCCCTGGCGGTAGGGTGAACCTACCACCAGGGCACTTTGATATTTCGTTACAGAAACTTTGTGAGGCAAAAACCCAGCCACACCCTACCGCCAGGGGTTCTTGCGGTAGGGTCAGACAGCCTACCGCCAGATCCCCTGGCAGTAGCGAAAGGGTCAAATCCCGAATTTTTTCTCAACCGGGGTCAGATCCTGAATTTGTATGCGAGAAGGGTCAAAACATGAAATTTTGCCACAAAGACGAACAAAAACCAAATTTGAGCAGATCCACCAAGACAACCACTGGCCTAATCCCGCAAGATCCACCGAAAACATACCTCCACATGCCCTCCGAAGATGCTAGATGCACCACCAGGACAGGGCCAAGGCGGGAAGAACCTTATTTCATCTTCAAGAAGCCGCATTCGCCTCGTTTGTGAGCGGGACACAATCCCTAACAAGACTTAAAGAAGCACCTGAAAATGGAGCCCTCCCGTCGGCAAGGGCCGAAATCCACTATACACCCATGGCCCTAAGGCCACAGGAGATGTGTCAAATCAGCGGCACTGCCGAGAAACCCTAGACGTGCAGCGTTAATTAACTCTTTAGACTCTTTCTGCTGGAAATTGATGGTTGTCTTGTTCCTTGGTTACCCCGTCAGCGTTGCCATGGACGGTGGGTCACGGTGGAACAAAGACGATGGGTCACGGTGCAAAGAAGGAAAGGGTTCGAGGGTGAGGGTGAGTCGTTTTGCCGATTTAGAGACATGACTTCGCTTCGCATATCCCACGAGTATGCCATTTTCAGATAACGAGTTGGTCCTTGTTCCTTAGGTTAGGTGGACCAAACGCAAGAACGGACTTTTGATTCGAAATGAACCCATTATGTTTAACATGATTACCCAAGCCAGAACACGCTAGCTTGTCTGGCCCGCGAACCGAGCATAACTTAAATGGTTTAGTTTTTTCTTTGGTGAAATCAGCCCACTGTGGTTCAAGTTCTAGACATTGCCGCTGGAATTCGTTTTAGTTTATTTTAGCATTTTCCCCGCGATGTTGGTTCAATAGTAAGAGACATTTCGGTCGACTATGAGACGTATGTGGTGACTTGGTCAATATCAAGAGGCTGTTCCGGTTTAGTATCTTGGCAGTGCTCGTAACGATAAGATGTGCGTGTGTGTTCATAGGAATGGTTGTACGTGCGTGCATGTATTGTATTGTATTGTATTGTGTTATTTTATTTTTGTTTAAAAAAACCTGGGCTGGCCCGTTGAGTTGACGGCCTAAAGACTGAGCTCGGGTTCGGTCCCAGTGGGAAGCTCGGCTTAGCCGGACCGGCTCCGGCCCAAAGCGACCGACCATTCCAAACCCTCGCATCCAAGCCGCCTCCGCCTCCGCCTCCACCTCTCCGCGGATCTCCCATCCATCCATGGCCGCCGCCGCCCCGGCCCGCAGGCTCCTCCTGCGCCTGCGTCTCCCACTCCCCCTCTGCAACCCACCGCCGTCCCCCGTCCCGCTCCTCTCCCACCTGACGCCGCACCTCCACCCACCACCGCCACCGCAGCCAACGCTCCCGGGCGCCCCGGCCCCGGACCCGAAGCTCCGGGACCTCCTCTTCGCCTTCCACCCCGCCGTGCACGTATACCCGTCCCTCGTCGACGTCCCGAGAGGAGGGCTGGGCGACCTTGACGCGCGCGAGGACGGAGGGGGGGCCAAGGAGGCGGAGGTGTGGGCGGACAGCGTCAAGAAGAAGCGGAAGCGCAAGATGAACAAGCACAAGCTCCGCAAGCTCCGGAAGCGCCTCCGCCGCCAGACCTGAGCTCATGGATCCCGGTGAACACCCGACGCCCCGCGCACTTAGTTTCAGCATTTTGAATTTTAGTTGATTTCATATCCTCCATACATAAAGTGGGGGAGGGGGAATGACGTGAAGTGAAAAATGCTCCGTGTAATGCCTGATCCATAATCACTGTTTGTAGCACATTTCACATATTTAGGCGATCTTGACACGCCCCGCTTCGGCGAGGTAAGAGATTGTTGCGCATCCAGAGTACTGTTATTAATAGATGGCGATGCTGTACCCATCCCTATATTGAGGTCTTAGTCTAGATGCCTGCATTTTTCATATTTGACAACTGCTCTGTTACTGTTAGTATGTGTGACCTTGTTTTCAATACTGTTACGTGGCGCTATAGGAGATATGTAGATAGATAGATGCTGCCATTGATAGTTGCATGCTGAAACCAGATTAAACATCTGCCTCTCTAGTCCAAAGATGCAGTTCTACACATGGATCCTTGCGGCTGTGTGAATTAGTCTTTGCACCTCAGGGAACAGCAACACATGTAGAAGTTGCTATCTTACAGTAAACGGTAACACAAAGTGGCGCACACATGCACACATGCACACACGCATGCACGGACAAACTATTCACACTTTCTTCATGTATACCTTGTCCAGTTGCCCACTTTGATCAGTACTATTACCCACTGAACCATGGAAAACAAATGGAGTCATGCTCTGCCCTATTGGTGGGCTAGAGTTTCCATATCTATAATCAGTAGTGTCAGCCATGATTTTAACAGCACAATGTTGTACCAGTGGGGTTTCTGATCTCATGCCAATCACTTGGATCAAAGTCATGCCATTTTGACAGTACAAAGTTGCTTGTACCCATGGGTTACTTGCGTATCAAACTTCTGATATGTCAACCATAAACCTTATTTCTAGATATACATAGGCACAGAAATATTTAGTGTCCATTGTAGAATCATGCGTTCCCAGTAGGCCCCAAGGGATTTAGTTGCCTGCATACCATAATGTCGTACGAGTAGTTTGATCTGAGCATGTAGGACCTATACTGTTTCACAAACTAATGGATACTTTTGTTTTACTTGACTAGGCTTGAGGATTGTGATTGCAAGGAGGTCCTCCGGTGCCGCTGCCACACCGGTTTCAAGCTGATGGTTTCTTCCAGTTATTTTGGTTTGGTTATAGGAGTAGCAGTTCTGGTACCAACAACGCAATTGCTGCGACTGGGCACGACAAACACTGTAATGACAAGGAGCCAGGAACGGGCTGTTTCATGTCTGGATTTCTGGCAGGCAAATAAAGCTTCAAATGCTGGTCTAACTCATTTGTACTGTTCTTTCCCCAGATCAATGCTATAACCTCAGTATACTCGTGCCAGAAGAACTTTGTCTTAAATAGTTCATGAGTTGCCCTGAATTTGTGTATGCTATATTCCCAGTTTTGCTTCATTGGCTGGTTCACGAATAGTTACCAGCGGTCGACCCCTTTTGCAAACCATACCTGGCTTTCAAATTTAGCATTTCAGATAGCATGGCCTGAAGTTTATTTGTATCTCATTTGCCTGGTGACTGTTAAGAGTGGAATGTTAAGATGTGACTTATATTTCTGGGGTGGTTTCCTTGATCTTGTGCATACTCCATGCCAACAGCACATGGCAGGATCATGTGAACTTAAACAAGATGTTCTAATACGCTCGTGCATTCTGGTTTTTGTAATGGCATTGCAACTCCTTTCTTAAAGACCACAAGATGTTAATGCCCACATGAGAATACAGCTGTGATTTCCTTACTGGTTTGTGGATGAGCTCTCAGCCTAGCCGGCATGGGTTCGAACGTTGGTTCTAACACGGGTCTTTATTAAAAAAAAGTCAGTAGGGGCTTCTCCCCTACTGGTCTAGTTTATTTGGTTCCTCAAAAAAGTTAAATAGGTTCCTCAAAATGAAAAAAAAATCGTTGCTGGGTTTTGCTCAGCAGGTGGCATTGCTCAATTGTTTTGACAATATTTGAGCACATTACAAATCAATATCATATCACAAATCATTGTCCATGAAAGATTACAAAGAAATGAAGGATTCAAGGAGCTGCTCCAGGTGAGAATGACATTTACATCGACCCCAAACTCACCAACGGAGCATCTAAATCAATAAGCTGGTTTTGCTGTTTATTCACCTATAAGGTCCAATAAATAGAGAGTTACATCACTGTGTGTCGAACGCATCTATTAGTTGCTGAATAACACCATCTATCGCCAGATGGGACCAAAGGCACCGCTCATATTTCTTGGCTGAAGTATTGTAGATGCCTCTCTAAGACGAGGCATTGTGTAGGAATGCGTCGAATATTCGACAGAGCAGTTGGATAAATCCTCAGAAGTATCGAATTGGACCATCCAGGCTGCCAGAGGCAAACTGCAGATATCAAAATAACCACACGGTAAGACAAAACCTACTGAGAACGAATAATTCCGAAACAAGGTTCCAGCAAATTGAGGCATGAACTGGATTACCTGCTGTACAATGGGATTTGTTGATGTCATGAATTCCTCCGTCATCCCTTCCCAAACTATCTTCCCCTCATGGAGAAACAACAACCTGAACATGAAAAAACATGGTCCTCAGCCTAACAATTAACAAACAGAAAGTTCCAAAGCAGAGGAACCAAACAGGTCCAGCCAATACCTATCGACAGCTCTTCTTATTGTGCTATGCTGATGAGTGACAACCGCATACGATGCTATCTTTCCCGGCTTACCCATAGCATCTTTCCCTGTCACGTGCATGGAACGTATAAGGTCTTCAACGACAGTGGATGCTATAGGGTCAAGCCCAGCTGTAGGTTCATCGTATAAAAGAACCTGACAGAAGAAAATTGACTATAAGTTCATAAAGACAATTAAAAAGCAAGCTAAGCTGTCCAATCTCCTGGTATTTCAGAAATGCTTCCGATGATTCAGTAATAATAATGAGTGAAATGATGAGATTAGCTTACAACTGATAAGGGCATACCTCTGGCTCTATTGTTTCTTTTGTGTCATCATTTATTATTGAACGAGCAAGGGCTACACGCTTTTTCATGCCTCCGGATAATTCAGATGGCATTCGCTCCTCGACACCCTGCACACATTACATGATAATCTGCATTACAATCAAGTACTAGCAGGAAACTAATGCTCTTCTGACCTATCAAAGCTAATAACAATAATCTAGAATACTTCAACTATGTTTTCTCTGAAATACACAGAAAACAGAGATATCATATACAAATATTAAGCAATATTCCATGGAAATATGTTTCCAATTGCAATGCCTGTCACTCCAGTAAAAGGTTAACTTAAGTAAGATAAAAGCTTAACTTACTTTTAGGCCTACTGCAGCCAATGTTTCCGTCACTAGTGCACCTATTCGCTCCTCAGACAACTTGGAGTTTTCATATCTAAAAGCAAAGACCAGAGGAAATAGAAATCAGTTCAATCTTGAAAACTAAGTACGCTCAAGGAAACTGGAAAGGAAGTTCCTTACAAAAGAAATCCAACGTTTTCACGAACATTGAGAGAATCAAACAATGCCGCACTTTGAAATACCTGCATAAGGAATTTTCACACAAATTTATCATGAAAATCTGGATGAGAAGATAATCATGCCGTTCCATTCCACGAATGCATGGATACAATTAGGAAGTATACCAAGCCAATCCGGAGACCTGATATATCCTCATCACTAACTAAGCCCTGTCTTTTCTTTCCGCATATGAACACCTCGCCCTGCTCATATGTTGCAAAACAGCCATGAATAATGAATGACAATCAGTATCTCATCAAAAGTGTACCTCCCCAAAACCATACTAGTAACAGAGATAAATTGAGAAAATGGGACAACCTTATCAGGGGCTAGAAGGCCCGCCATAACCTTCAAAATAGTTGATTTGCCAGTTCCCGAAGGACCGATTATTCCAACAGCTTCACCATGTCTAATCTACATAATAATGTAAGTATCATTTTGGATCATAAGTGAAATTGCGGAGTAAATGCTAACGCAGCCCAAGAACTCTCATAATATAACTTAAACCCATACTAATTAAGATGCAGCGTGACTGCTTTGTGGATAGTACGAGCAACGTAAGAGAACTAGTGACTAGACTGCCCAAGGTAACAGAAATACAACATGACTCACAGTTCTATATGTATTGACAAGTTACAGTACGAAGCCTGCATTGCATCATAAGATGGATTTGAAAAACATCTAAGGGCATCTCAAACGCGTAATTTGCCATCTTGTGGTCTGATGCGCTTTACTGTATATGAATAACCTGGGAGCATCTAATCTTATTAGGTTTACTACTATTGCGCCAGTAAACTGTAGCTATGTGAGGATGAATTGTTTCTCTATCTACCATTTTTTTGACGGTGCTATGGCGGGCTTACGCCGGCCTGAACCATTTTCATTATAAATAAGAGTAAGATACAACACGTCGGGTACAACAGAAGCATCCAACACACACAAGAAGACACAAGGAACCACAGAAGGAGAATCAGAAAAGAGCTAGGACAAACAGCCAACACCAAGAACTTAGCACCCAACACCACTAGCTGGACCGAGAAGAGCGGAAGCAAGCTTTGTCGAATTAGTCGAAAGGAGATCCATCACCGAGAGGATGTAGAGAAGAAGTCGCCAGCTGCCCTGCGAGCACTCAGCACCTTGAAGAGCTAGGAAGTCGCAACCACCGTCGAAGGGCATCCCATTGCCTAGCCACGTCGCAGCAGAGAGAGCCACAGACCGTGCCGAAGGGCAATGTTCAACCGAGACAGCCCTGCACCTCCTCTAGGCCACACCATGGCCACCATCACAAATAGAGAGAGCCAGGGCACTGTGCAAGGCAACAAAACCTCAAACACCGTCGAAGGGCACTGAACACCGAGACCTCATCGCCATCACGAGCCCCCAAGAGATAGGTCAACAACCATCAGCACCAAGATGACCAAGGGATTGGTCGCCGCCACAGATCACTTCCACCGCCACCACCCTACACACCAACAACCCAACAACCACTCCAACCCAGACATCAAGCTACCAACCGCGGATCCGTGGCTCCCAAAAACAACGCCCCCAAGGAGGAGAAACGACGTCAAGACGCCGTCGTTGTTCGATCCATAGATGGATCTAAGGCTTTCACCCGGGGCACACGATTGAGCAGGCAATGATAGCTTCCCGATGACGCCTTCATGAGGGAGAGCGGCGTCCGTAGACGTCGCCGTCATCGTTGCCGACAAGGTCGACACAAGGCTTTCACCTGAAGCATCCCGTCCCAGTCATCTCCGTCGAAGCTAGCAGCTGAGCCCAGCAGCCCGAGACCTCCCTGCCCTCGTACCAGTCCACGGCGAGCGTCCCCACTAGGACTAGCACGAGGCTCCGATGACACCGAAGCTCACCTCGAGCACCTGCACAGCCGGAGTCAAGTTGGTGCCGACTACCACCCGCATACAGGCCCTTGCCGCCGGCCACACCCCACCACCGCCGTAGTCAGACCCCGTCAGCAGCATCCACCGCCGACCCCCTGGTCGTGGCCACGGCACCGCCGGCTGGCCAAGTAACCAGCTGGAAAGCCAGATCCGGGTGCCATGGAGCACCCCAGACCTTCATGGCTGCACACCAGCACATCCAAGCAGCCCGTGCAGCCACACCTCGATGGTCACCACCTCCACCTGTGCCCTTCGCCACCTGCAAGCTCGACGCCGCGCCAGGCCAGCTCGCTGGACGCCTTGGATCCAGATCCAGCCACCAGGTCTTCCAGCCGCCGCGTCGCTGCTGCAGCGTCACCCGCCACCGCCCCGCCTCCACCACCACCCGGCAGCATGCGCCGAGCGAGACCGCCGCCAACCCCCAGCAGATGCGTCGCCAACCACCGCCAGATGCGCCGTCGGCCCTGCGCCACACGTGGCCGCGCCTTGCCACCAGGACGGAGGGAGGGACGCCCCGCCGCCGCCATCCCTGGGACCTGCGCGAGCTTTGCCGGCGGGAACCTCTGGCGGCGGCGAGACGGGAAGGGGCGGGGGGGGGGGGGGGGGGGGGGGGGGGCCCTGGGGGGGGGGGGGGTTTTAACCCCCGAGTCCCCAGAGCCAGGGGACGGGGGGGGGGGGGGGGAGACAGATCCTCTATCTACCATTGTAGCTAAATCACATTATTATGCAAAGATAGATAACTATTGTTTCCCACTTTGTTGCTGTCTCCGGCTCTATTATCTTATCTAATCTTTTGGATTCCACTGGTGATCAATGCTGGCTATAGATGTGTTCTTCTACCTAGCATTGCTTGAGTCTTAATTTGTGGTGCACTAGCCATACATAGTGATGGGTAAATTACAGTATGATGCATACACTTGCCAATGCATTCTGACAAGTGGTGCAAGAATGAATCTGCTCTGGCTCTGTTTAGTTACAGTTATGTTTCTTATCTGAATTTCTTATCCTGTTATGTTGTAGTTACTTCTGATACCTCAACCTATGTTCTGTGTTTTCAATCAATATCTATTGATTAGTGCATTCCTTGTTTTGTGGTTCAGTTTGTCGCAAAACATCTATGTACTGCATGTCTCATTAGCTCTGTTCTTGTAAATGCAAACCAGGATCCCTCCGCGGCCAGGTACCCTCCGCCCCCTTGCTGATGCCGTCCATGGCGGACATCACGCCTAGCAGGTGTTCGGTCAAATGCAATTGAGCTTTTTTTCTTTTTGAACTTTTTGTTGTTTTCTAGAGTAATTCGATGGTGGGGTACTCGGTGATCGAGGATGGATTGTTGTGTGATGCCAGGTTGGTCGTATGTACAGACTTTGTAGGCATGAGGCAAAGGGGTTAGACCTTTTGGCAGCGGATGCATGCTTCATTTCATGAGGAAAAGAACTTCGAGCCCTATGACACGCACGTCATCCATGAACACAATGTGAAGTCGCTATCGCATCGACGGTACACCATCTGCAGCTCCGTCATGAAGTTTTGTGTTGTGGTTCACCAAGTGGAGACAATGTGGCCATTGGGCTCGTCAACCATCGAGATTGTAAGTTTTGCTTCTTGTTGTTCTTCATGTTGGCTAATTCATTCATTTACTCAATGTTGCTCTACAACTTGAATAGTGCTGCCATGTTGTACTACAGGACCGAGGGCAGGCCATTCACGCACATACATTGTTGGATGAAGCTCAAGGGGCAGTATGTGTGGGACAACCTATGTTGATTCTGACTCGAGTATCGTTAAATTCAAAAAACTTGTTAAACATCCAATTATCTCGGATGTAATATTTCCATTTGAACTATTGTTGTACTAGGGATATTCGCATGTTATTCATGGATGAATTATGTTATTTTCTATAATTATTTTGAGTGTTGCGGATTTTATTAGAAAAGAAAAACAAGGGTGGACATTTAGGGGACAGTATTGGATGGCCGTGTCCCGCATCAGTATCCGCAAACTGGTCCGGACCAGTCCGCGGACAAATACATTGTCCGTTTTAGGACAAATACAAACAATCAGTAAGGAGTCGAAAAATGTACAGGCCCCTACAAGGACTCACCTTGAAGCTGACGCCTTGCAGTACATGCTTGTCCCCAAAGGACTTGTGCACATCCCTGCATTCTATAAGAACACCGTGCTCATCGCCAATCTGTCTGCCCAAATCCCAGTTCTTAGCCACGTTCGAACCCTGCAGCGCGATGAAAACAAAACACCATTCATCAGTGCAAACTCCGTGGTGGCATGGCAACAATTCGACTAAGCTACATCAGGATCCCAGCGTCCTTGCAAGACCGCACCTCGCGCAAGTTCCCTGCATTGCCCAAACCAGGGCTCCTTGTGGCCGACACGACCGCACGGCACTTCCTCGACGACAGCACGCCTAACCTGCCTAAGCAAGAACATGTGCAAGGTATTACCACCATACCTCATTTGATAAAAAAACAAATTCAATTCAACGAAAGGCATAACAGCAGGCTACGCCGCACAATTAACTTAATCGCATTACAAATGGTTTCACCTTTTTTCAGGTGTCGGTGCACAGTTACCCTGATTAATACTAATTGTCAACAATACAGTCAGTGAAGCAAGCAAGGAATCCACCCGGGCGCCGGCGAATCGACAATCCATTCCACCAAAACGAGCCGCGATCGGCGGTCCTCCACGAGCGCAATTCGACCATCCACATCAAAGCAGAACGGAGGCTTCCAAGAACTACAAGACGCAAAGAGGAAGAGGAAAGATCCAGCCATCCAGGCCGTGGAATTACCTGAACGGGAGGGCGGCGCGGAGGCAGGGGGCGCCGGCGTGGCGCGGGACGGGGACGCGGCCCACGTGGGCGCCCGGGCGCCGGATCGCGGCGGCGGCGGGGGCGGCGGTCGGCGGCGACGCCATGGTGGCGCTCGGCGGCGTGTGGAGGATGAAAAGAAAGGTGGGTGGAATCCTCCTGCTCGCTTGGGGATGTGACGCGACCAAGGCCCACATCCCGCATCCCGCACCCGCTGCATTAAGTGCGATCACAACCGTCCGTTGGCGATCCGACGGCTGGGATCCTCCTCCACGCGCGCCCGAAGGATGCCAAATTACCAAGCTGCCCGGGCCGCGAAATCTGCGATGGCGACGGCGGCGGCGGCGACGGTGCGGTGGCGGGTGCTGGCGGCGTCGGCGGCGCTGCGGCTGGCGCTGGTGGCGTACGGGGAGTGGCAGGACGCGCACCTCGAGGTGCGCTACACGGACGTGGACTACCTCGTCTTCTCCGACGCGGCGGCCTCCGTCGCCGCCGGGGGCTCCCCGTTCGCGCGCGCCACCTACCGCTACTCCCCGCTCCTCGCCTTCCTCCTCCTCCCCAACTCCCTCCTCCACCCCGCCTGGGGCAAGCTCCTCTTCTCCGCCGCAGGTAGCCCCTGCCACCGCTCGCCCACACGCTGCCTGCAGTTGCGGTCGAATTCCTCGCGATGTTGATATTTTTGCGGTGCAGATTTGCTCGTTGGGTTGTTCATCGACACCATTCTCGAGCTGCGGGGCGTCCAGGCGAAGACGCGGATCTGGTGCGTGGTGGCCTGGCTGTTCAACCCCTTCACCTTCACCATCGGCACCAGAGGGAACTGCGAGCCCATCGTCTGCGCCGCCATGCTGTGGATCCTCATCTGCTTGATGAAGGGTGTAAGCTCTGAATCCTTTTTTTTTTTATGTCTGTTCAGTGATAGCTGCTACCTTTATGAACTAGCTCAGAATATTTTGCAGCTGTATTGATCTGCTGATTCTTACATGTCAAAACTAGGAATATTTCTCTTCGAATTTGAGTAGGGATATAATTGGTCTGAAAGTTGCGATGATGTTCTGCAAATTTAGTTTATGTTTACTCTGTCTTTTCTTATGTTTTGTTCACCAATCAATCGTCTCTCTGTTGGTTTAGCTTATTTTTGTGAAGTAGTGGAATTTAACCTGTTATTTAAGGGGGTTTAACCTATTGGACCAATGGATTTACAAACAAAAATTTGGCAGAGTATATTTTACAAAGTTGGGTGTTGCTTATGCAATGAAATACTGATGTTAACCTCTCAGAAGAAGGAAGGTGTACCCATAATCCAAGAAAATCGTACTAGATTTCTATCACTTTTGCAAAACCACGTATACCAAATAATTTGCTTCTTATACATAGTTCTAGTCTCCTCTGTACCTGTCCGATATTTCTCCTTGAAAGTCATTAGTACTTGGTGCTCAACAGCTAAAGTACCTTTGCTTCAGAATTCAGGTTTCCTTTTGATTAATGTCTTAATGCGTTTACTCAATGCGTTTCTTTTGTCCTGTTTCTTCACTTGCTTTACTCAATGCGTTTAGACAGACATTCAGCTTCATAATCTAGTTTGTGAAGTGAAAGTTGTCAGGCAAATGCTTCGCTTGCTTGCAACTTCCCAAATGACTTGCAGATCATTTATTCTGTTGCTTACTTGGATCATAAGTATGGACAATTTAGTAATATTTTCAGTCACATGTAGTTAGAAGATTAAAAACATAGAGTTATTGCATAAATATTTTGCATGGCTATCTTACAGTTTGATTATCTACTGCAGGTAGAGTACTGCAAGCAGCATTCTGGTATGGGCTGATTGTGCACTTCAGAATATACCCAATTATATATGCAATCCCCTTTGTTATTGTTCTTGGCAAGAATTATGCCGGTCCTGCTGGTAGACCTGTCCTTACACAGTGGAGTTCAAAACAGCAGTTACAAAGCAATAAAGCCAGGGAAAATGTGGAAGAACCGACATCACTCTTGGCGACTCTATGGAATTTTCTCAGTACCCTCGTTACAAGAGATACTATCCTGTTTGGGTTGTTGTCTGGATCTATGTTCTTTGCTTGGACTGGCATCTTCTTCTATCTATACGGGTGGGAGTTTCTAAATGAAGCACTCCTTTACCACCTCACACGGACTGATCCAAGGCACAATTTCTCGATTTACTTCTATCACATATATCTGCACCATCAGCAAGGGTTCTCAAGCATACAGAGGCTGGCTTCGTTCCTGCCGCAGCTGATCGTGCAGTTGGCGCTCATCATACGCTTCTCCAGGGACCTTCCGTTTTGCATGTTCCTCCAGACAGTCGCATTTGTGGCTTTCAACAAGGTGAGGCATCTGAAACTTTTTTCTGTTTGTGTGAAACGACTACGGTAACCTGAAATACTAACAGTTGCTACTCTGTCGATGAGCAGGTGATGACAGCGCAGTACTTCGTGTGGTTCTTCTGCCTGCTGCCCCTCATCCTCCCCTGGACCGGCATGAAGCTGAAGTGGAAGGGCCTGGTCTGCGCGCTGGTGTGGATGGGGTCCCAGCTGCATTGGCTGATGTGGGCCTACCTGCTGGAGTTCAAGGGGCGGAACGTGTTCGTGCAGCTCTGGGCCGCGGGCCTCGTGTTCCTGGCCGCCAACACCTTCGTGATGATCATGGTGATCAGGCACCACAGTCACACCCCGCTCTTCTCGGCGCCGGCGGGGCCCAGGACCAAGATCGCCGCCAAGAAGGAATAGCCACGTGGCTACGTAGTTTACTTTCTTTGCCAACTGATGACTGTACTGTTTTCCGATAAAGTGATGATTGTACTGTTGCCTTGCCTTAGCATGGAATGGATCTTGCCTGAGTTGCAGCATGCTGTAGCTTTGCTTCTAATAGGATATAAACAGCAAGCGTACAATAGTAGAGTAATTCTCTTTTTAGGTGTTCATCAATAGGAGTTTTCTGTTCACTGGAATTTTGAGGTATGGTTGGCGAACTGTAATGGGATTTAAATTTACTGGAATTAATTTGCAGTTGCTTCGGCATAGAAAAACGTTGTAATGGGAGTACTACCTTTGTGTGATTTTTCTTTGAATCGATGGTCTTGAATTATTACTACTCCAAGAACCCAAACCAATACTGGTCGAAATTTAGTAATTCCGGCGGTATTAATTTAAGGTTAGTGCTTAAAAAGATTAGTACTCACAAGGTACATGTAAGCTGTGCTGGGAGGTCTCAGCAAGATGACCGCGTGGCCTAATGGATAAGGCGCTCGCCTCCGGAGCGGGAGATTCTGGGTTCGAGTCCCAGCGTGGTCGGCATGTTTTTTAGTTTATTATTTTGACATTTTTTTCCCTTTCTCTGTAATAATGGGGGTGTGAAGACTTGATGTAGTGTGCTTTCAAGTGGCGCCTTCATCTCACCCTGACATGGCGGTATCCCAACGCATCTCATTCCTACGAAAAACTAGCATCGCCCCCCTTACATATATACCTGGCTAAAGTTAACCTTAGCACCTATACAGACAGGCCAAGCATCGATTTAACTTATGCTATGAGTTTTAATGTTGATCTGCTACGAAAAGGACCTATGTGTAAAAACTGGTGAGCATCGACGGTATAGTATAATTTCTCCCTTAATGCCTCCCGTTCCACTTCCACTAAGAATTTGAGTCGAGCTATCGGGGAGAAGCTATGGTGCCTTTGAATCAATATATGGGTCCTTCATTTCTTCTATTTAATCTGATGGGCAAGATCAGTTGCTACTTCACTGTTTATGATTAGGAATACCACCTCTAAACCAAAAGTTAACCTTAGCACCTATACAGACAGGCCAAGCATCGATTTAACTTATGCTATGAGTTTTAATGTTGATCTGCTACGAAAAGGACCTATGTGTAAAAACTGGTGAGCATCGACGGTATAGTATAATTTCTCCCTTAATGCCTCCCGTTCCACTTCCACTAAGAATTTGAGTCGAGCTATCGGGGAGAAGCTATGGTGCCTTTGAATCAATATATGGGTCCTTCATTTGTTCTATTTAATCTGATGGGCAAGATCAGTTGCTACTTCACTGTTTATGATTAGGAATACCACCTCTAAACCAAATGTTAGGCAGAGCCATGTTTTAAGAAAAATAATGCATTCTAGGTGGCAATTAACGAGGTACGTACTACGTAAGGGCACTATCATTCTGATAATTACACTTTGTTATCAACATGCAACACAAACCAGCCAGCTATCATTCTCGCAAAAAATGAATATGTAATTGTTGCATACCTGATGAAACCATCACAAGAGAGATGAACAAATCAAACAACCGCAATGCTATGAACATGTAATTAATAACTGCAAAGTTTGAAGAAAACAAGATTATCATGAGTTCCAGCTTTTTTTTAAACCATGTGTTCACCATATAGAACCATAAGTTATAACAAACTCGCTGGACTGTCTACACTGGGCAATACCAAAGAGTACAACCATCATGGCATGACACTCTTCTCCTACAGCGTGGTCGATTTGTTTGACATCTTTTCCCTATCTTTCTCTGTAATGGCTGTCGGGATGTGAAGACTTGATGTAATGTGCTTTCAAGTGGCGCCTTCATCTCACCAGGGAGTACGGCATGGCGGTGCTTGTCTTGCGGGCGACCAAGACGATGTACATCACCCACGTGAGCAGGCCGTCCGATGATAGCCGAAAGCTATACTTCCATTCCCAATGCATCTCATCCCTACGAAAATCTAGCATCGTCCCCCTTACATATATACCTGGCTAAAGTTAACCTTAGCACCTATGCCGGCAGGCCAAGCATCGATTTAACTTATGCTATGAGTTTTAATGTTGATCTGCTACGAAAAGGCCCTGTGTGGTTTGTGATGGTATCCGCGGCGCGAACAGTGGTGGCATTGGCCACCTACTGCCCCACTATTTATAATGCCAGTGTGCATACAAAGGGATGGGACCCTATGTTATCAATGCACCAAGCTATCTTTCTTATGCATTTATCTTCTATATCTAAATAGCTAGCCCCCACTAACTATTTCTCTCAACATGCAAGCATGCCACATCATCGCACAACATGCACGAGAAAAGGCTCACACTCACTATCATATGTCTCGCAACATGCAAGCATGCCACTTCATCATGAAACCTGCATGAAAAAAGACCTATCTCAACATGCAAATTTCTATTTTATTATTCTATTTATATTTAATAAAAGAATTACAACTATATAGTGATCAAACATAATAAATTATATGTAGTTTCAGTTTTATCCATTTATATATGTTTCATACAATGAATCACATTGAGATATGTTATAAAATATTCCCGCAACAACGTGCGGGGTATCATCTAGTGTTGGTGATGGACGGGTACAACTTCTGTTAGAAATCTATTCAGGCACATGTTATCTCTGCGGCAGTTGCTCTTTTTTTTTCTTCTCGTACTTCCACTAAGAATTTGAGTCGAGGTACCGGGGAGAAGCTATGGTGCCTTTGAATCAATATATGGGTCCTTCATTTGTTCTATTTAATCTGATGGGTAAGATCAGTTGCTACTTCAATGTTTATGATTAGGAATACCACCACCAAACCAAATGTTAGGCAGAGTCATGTTTTAAAGAAAAATAGTGCATTCTAGGCGGCAATTAACGAGGTACGTACTACGTAAGGGCGCTATCATTCTGATAATTACACTATGTTATCAACATGCAACACAAACCAGCCAGCTATCATTCTCGCAAAAAAAAAGAATATGTAATTGTTGCATACCTGATGAAACCATCACAAGGGAGATGAACAAATCAAACAACCGCAATGCTATGAACATGTACTTAATAACTGCAAAGTTCGAAGAAAACAAAATTGTCAAGAGTTCCAGCTTTTTTTAAACCACGTGTTCACCATATAGAACCGTAAGTTATAACAAACTCGCTGGACAATACCAAATTAAGAGTACAACCACCATGGCATGTACTCCGTAGTTGACTTTTTATTTATATTATTTTGTGGCAAAATGTTCCTTTTTTTTTGAGAAACCAGATGGTCATCATATAAAACTGTAAGTTGCAACAAACTCGGTCCACACTGAACAATACCAAAGAGTACAACCATCATGAGACGACAACAAGACAGATCCAAAAACATTTAAATTTATAAACAACAAAATGTTCCAGTTTGGATCAGGTTCTCCTACAGGTGCCTTAGAGATGACAATTTGAGAAAAAACATCGTTACTTTGGATGCCGGGGAAGCTCGACTCCTCAGTTGTTGGAGCAACAAATATGTGAAGCCTTGATGCAATATGCTTTCAAATCGCAGCTTGTTCTCCACAGATAGTACACAGCAGTACTTGTCTTCCGGCTGACAAAGAAGTACATTGCCGTGGTGGTAAGCAAGCCATCCTAGGGTTGCGGAAAGATATACTTCCATTCCCAACACATCTCATTTCTATGAAATCTAGCATCGTTCTCTTACATATATCCAGCTAAAGTTAACTTTAGCAACTTTGCAAGAGAGACAGCGGGACAAGCATCAATTTTACTTATGCTACGAGTTTTTATGTTGATCTGCTACAAAGGTCATGTGTGATTTGTGATTGTATTTGTGACGCAAACAATGGTTGGCATTGGCCACCACCTGCCCCACTATTTATTTATAATGTTAGTGCGCCATATGAAGGGACCATTTGTTATGAATGCGTAGTTATTTTTCTAATACATTTATGTTAGAAAAGGAAGGGTACCACTTCTCGTAGAAATCAAGTCGGGCACATGTTATCTCTACGGACTTGCTCTCTTTTTCCTCATATCGTACAACTAGACTATCAAAACTGGCTTGTTTTGTTATTTTGACTGAGCATCAACTGCACTATATAAATTCTTTATTCATGCCTCTGGCTCCACTTCAGCTGAGAATTTGAGTCGAGGCACCGTGGAGAAGATACGGCGCCCTTATATCCATATGGGTCCTTCATTAGTTCTACTTCATCCAATGGATAAGATCATTTGGTACTTCAACATAAATGCTTAGGAGTACCACCACCAAATGTTAGGGAGAACCATATTTTACATAAAGACGTACGTACTACATAAGGGTGCTATCATTACGCAAATTACATTATGTTATCGGCATGCAACACAAACCAGCCGGCTGGAAATCTGACAGTCAAGAATTACCGGATGCATCGTAGTAAGACCACGTCCTAATTGTTGGCTACCTGATGAAACCAACACATGAGAGATGGACCAATCAAACAACCACAATGCTATGAACATGTAATTAATAGCTGCGAAGTTTCAAGCAAAATTGCAATATTATCAAGGACTCAATGTAATTCCCGAGGATGTCCGATTACTGGGATACAACAGAGGATCGAGAGGATTGACCAGTAGCCGATGTGTCAAAATTCCATGGGCGGGGATGTGGCTGATTAGGGCATCCGGAGGGAATGAAAAATTAATTCTAAAACATCACCCTAATTCATGTGTTTGATTTAGTTGGTATTCCCGTTCTTGTCTATCGAGTATCATGGTGCCGTAAAAGAACTCAAGATGAGTCTATGTGAATCATTACTTTGGTGTTGAGTGGAGTTATTCAAAACATGCCCTAATTAAGTACTTCCTCCGTTCCAAAATTCTTGTCAATACTAAAATGTGACTTGATACATTCGTATTTAGACAAATCTAAGACAAGAATTTTGGGACAGAGGGACTAGATTAGCATCATGGTTGTTTTTTTGTTAGTTCTATTTTGGATGCACACATCGAGCAGTACTCGGTTTGTCACCTTTAATGATCTCGCACCTCTTTTCTCTGTCGGAGGGAAGATGCCGGTTGAACTCCTATGCACCCTCGCACACTCAGCCGTTCCTTGCCTTTGAGATTGGAGTCAGTGCCAGACCGTATCAGAACCTACTAGTCTAAGGGTCTTAAAAGACCGCTCTCAGGAACGGACCACTCTTTTTTAGTCACTTGCATCTACTCCCTCCGTTCGGAATTACTTGTCGCAAAAATGAATGTATCTAGACATATACTAAAGTACTAAAAAATGTTTTTTAGCTCTTTTTTGGGGTCAATATCGACCTCATAGTACAATTTCCTCCTACGTCATCCTCACGAGTGCATTCAACTCTACTTCACCTGAGAACTAGAGTCGTAGTTTAGGATAGTAAAACTGAGCCTAAACCGGGCCTTCTCACGGCATGTGTTGTTTAGCCGTTAGATCTCCTGGTTTGGTCGTCCTAGGCCGTCATATTTGAGGGAAAACCCTATTGGACGCTCGCTGCGGTCAAGTGTCGGGCGATCATGCAGAGCAGCCAAGCCAGCGACAAAACATGGGCCGATCCACTTCCAGATATACACAGTCCGTCCAAACGGTTTTGGGAATCTTCTAGAAGGTTCCCCTAAATCGGGTTTTTTTGTTGTTTTGATTCTTTTCTGGTTTTCCCGGCTTTCTATTATTTTTTATTTTACTTTTTTCATTTTTCTTATTCATTTTTTCTGTTTCTGTTTCTTTCTCTTTCTCTTTCCTTTTTCACGTTTATTTTCCTTTTTCAAAAAGTGTCCAGAATTTTCAAAATTTATTACATTTTTCAATTTTCTGTTAAAAATATATGAAAATGTTTCCCATTTTCAAATTTTGTTTCAAATGTACAAAGTTCGAAAAAGATGAGAACCTCAATAATTGTTCGCATTTTGAATTTTTTTAAGAAATTTCAAAAAATATTCTAAGTCACAAATTTTGTTTCTTTTTTCAAAAATTGTTCGGAATCTTACTTTTGTTCTGAAAATTTGTTCGGAATGTTAATTTTTGTTCTCATTTTTTCAAATTTTGTTCATGGTGTTCGTGTTTTCAAAATTTTGGAGTTCAAAAATTGTTCGGAATGTTAATTTTTGTTCTCATTGTTGTTCATGTTTTAAAAATTGTTCAGAATCTTATTTTTATTCTGAAGATTTGTTCAGAATGTTAATTTTTGTTCTCATTTTTTCAAATTTTGTTCATGTTTTTCGTGTTTTCAAAAGTTTGGAGTTCAAAATTTGTTTGGAATGTTAATTTTTCTCCTCATTTTTACAAATTTTGTTCATTTTTACTGAAAATGTTCCTGTTTTCAAGTTTTGTTCGCTCATTTCAAAAAATGTTCGGTAATTCAGAAAATATTCACCTTTTTAAATTATGTTCCCACACCAGAAACTCTTTTTTTCGGAAAAAGTTCACATTTTTAAAAATCAGAAATTTAAAAATGTATGGGAATTACCACAGTGGCTATGGACTAGCTTCCCTGACATGAGGAGAAGAGTTCGATTTGTTGCCTACAAATTTCATTTTTATGGAATTTGGCGAACTTGTTTTATTTTCACAGCTGCTTATAGTTCTTGAAGAGTCGCGCTGCAATTCTTACAAAACGCCCGTGTCGCAGTTGCTTGCGCATCACGGGCATCTATAGAAGGTGGCGAGTTTGATTCCTACATAGCGCGCCCCTTTTTTGCTATTTTTCATTCTGCAAGGGCAGCGAATGGGCCGGCCCAGGTGACCCGTCTCCTGTGCCAACCTGCAACATTTTGCCGCAGTAAGCGGCACATAGGAGGTCTCATATTTGAGTGCACTTCCGTCTGGGCTAACTGTGCAGATTTATGACCCAACTGTCCTAAAAGGTAATGCTACACCTACGAATGGTTTAATGTAATCTTACGTAATTAGACAGCTGGCAGGTTATGATTGGGGTTAGAGAAAAGGCGGCTCCACCCGACTTAAAATAGGGGGGGGGGGGGGGGTACTGATGGAAGGTTACGCAAGAGATTTACGTTAGTCTTTGTATAGGTGTAGGATTATCGGTCCTAAAAGGGCAGCTGTTCCGGACGAAAAAACGGAGCCATTTGGTAAACTGGGCCACTTATAGCAGCTGAGCCCATAAGCTAACGTCGCCGCGTCCCGTGTCCGGAAAATAAACCTACGCTCCAAATAGGAGGTGGATCGGCCAGGGTGGGTCGATCTGTGCGACGCGATGGATCCGTCGAGCCGACGCGCGCGAGATGGAAGATGAACGGATCGAGGTATGCAAGGGGCCTGCTGAGGGCGACGTGGGCGATGGTCTGCGAGGCCATCAAGCCGACGCACGAGAGGGGATCCAGCCAATCGCAAAGTTGATCGGCGCCATGGCAACGCGTGCAGCCTCCTACCCCGACCTTGAATCCATAAGGCTGGTCGTAGTGGGAGTATCGTAGCTAGTATCATGCATGACAAGTATGCAATTTTGATGATGTGACATAGCATTAAATGAAGAAAGAGATGGTTGAGTATCATATCATGATACTGTATCATAATAAATGCAATGCTATTATGTGTCATGCATGTCAATAAATAAAGTTTTTTATGATACTAGTACATGATACTATGCATTAGGAAGATAGTATCACACACTAGTATCATATATATGATACTAACTTATGATACTATCCATTACAAATAGCCTAACGACAAATCTCGCCGCGATTTGTGAACATGCATTCCTTGGCGAGATATGGGCCAAGATGGTCACCGCGCTTCCGCGGCAATGGTTCTTTCTCAAGGTCGTTTTCTTTGCTAATCAGGCTTGCCTCGAACCGGGCCTTGTAATCTTGTTTTCACGCTTTGTTTTTCTTTCCTTGCATATTTTGTGTATTTTTATGGTGGTTGTTTCTCTTTCACTAGATTTTTGTAGCACCTTAATATGCTATATGGTGTGTACTAAAATCAAATCTCAACACAAGCGGTATGCCCATATCGTGATTTTACACTGATTGATACAAGGGACTATATGACACAAATGGTTCTTTACAACAAGTTTTGTTTTCTAATTCCAAGACTATATGTCACCGATTTTCAGAAGTAATAGATGACATGAGATTCGATTGTTCCCTGGCGCCGGCGTTGTAGAAGTGCATGCTCTAGCCAATGTAATCAACAGACCGATCTGATGGAGAAGACTAGGCAGCACATTATAAGTCAACACCCCCCTCACGTGTGGCTCTCTCAGGCCTAAACGTGGACCGAAAGTGGGCTGCAATTTAATTGCGCCAGCCGGGTCTTGAACTCAAGACCTCTTGGCTCCGATACCAAGTAGAAGTGCATGCTCTAATCAATACAATCAAAAGACCGATCTGATGAAAGAGATTAGGCAGCACATTATACATCAATAGGCGTGAACTGAATTCGGCCTGGAAGATAGCTTCATGCACCTGGGGCTGGATCTGCCGGATTCTCTCTCTCTCTGATTGATCTACGGCCTTGGGTGCGGGCAGCCAGGGAGGGGATCAGTGGACGGATGTTCACCCGGAAGCGGACCTGGTGGCGGCCTGCTCAACAGTGTGACGGGAGGCCGAGCACGGCCGACGAAGGGAAGACGGTGGCTACTCCCTATTGTGCTCGAAATTGGGGGCGCCGACCCCTCTTCTTTGACGGTGGTGGACTCTGGGGTCGTGTGGGCGACTCGGAGTCTGGATCTCGAGGTTGCATGGTGTCTATGGAGAACGTCTCATGTCTAGCATGTCATTGCTAGACCGAAGTTGGTGTGACAATGACGGGCTGGTGGTATGGGACATCTGTCTTTCGGTGTCTTCTTTAGAGATATCCGGTTATTGAGGCGATGGTAATAAGATAAGGGTTGATGGTACATGCGGCTTCAACAATGACTTTATGCACTCCGCTGGAAACACAAGATTTCTGACAGGCTATGTCGACGCGCGCCTGCGTCGTGTCCTTGCTGAAGGTGGTGAATTGAAGTTTAGCTTCGAGGGTAAGAATCCGGACTTTAACCTTGTGTTGGGCTCGTCATCATTGATGCACGTGTGGCAATTCCTTCTTAAAGTCATAGTCTTGGAGTTTGTGTATTTTCCGTATTGATTTTATCTTGTGTCATAGGGTCAGCGGCTATTTGGTAGAGTTACTATCGCGAGTCATGCGGCCTTGGGGTTTCTTCATGCTTTTTTGGGTCGATGTTGTTCGGCTGTTGGATTTTATACTCTTAATAATATATGATTGTATGTATCGACCGATGTAGAGGTTGGGGTTATCCTCCTTTTTGAAAAAGAAAAATCAATCGATATACTGATTCTGTGTGGTGATCAAATATGTTTGTGGTTCTTGAGATGGCTACAGAAGAATTAGCAAACATCACAGATTAGTTAACGCATGTTGGACTGAAAATGGAGAGAATATAAGTCTGTAATATTGTTTTAATCACAATTCAAAGATGACTTGAACCTCGTTCTTCAACCAAGTACAAATGCTTGATAAACAAATAAACACAATATATGTGTACATTAAAATTTCAAAGATAATCATTTGAGGATGGAAAAAGCTGGATGTACTGTACTTGACAAAAGACATAGATTGTACTTCCTCCTTTTCAGTTTATTGGGCTCATCTTTTTTTCCCCATATTACAAGTCTCATTTTCACTTCTTTCCATCACATGTTCATATTCCAAGGTGTCTTAAATTGATGCATGCAAGGATTAAAAGAAACCAATCAATACATGTAATCATTTCTATTCATTTAGTGGTCATCCATGCATACACTTAAATTAATGCAGATTAAAGTTTGAGTAATTTTATAAACTACGAGATACATTCCTCCACTTATCATCTACCTTTGTTGATGAGATTTCAGATTTAAACCCTATAAACCGGAAATGAGGGAGTACTTTTCTTGTTTTGTGCAGTTTGCTGAAGAAACATCTAAATATAAAATGTTGAAATATTTATGTGTCGAAGTCTCAGAGATCATCTTAGATATCAGTGGGTGGCAAACTCCTTTTATTATGCACACACTTGGTTGCTGTTTTGAACATAGAAATGAATGCAAGTTTATATAAATTGCAGGTCGTTGTATTTAGGTGGATTTTCACATGATAAATGTTACCGCAATAAGCGATGGAGTCCTTGCATTATACTCCCCCCTTTCCGGTTTATAAGGCTTATTTCAACTTTTTTGTTTTTCCAATTTAAAGGGCTCATCTCCATCTCAATAAGCGATGGAGTCCTTACATTATAGGAGGTTTCCCCGTGTGTGTGTGCGCGCACGCGTGTGTACTTCTACACCATTCATCTCACTCTGTTCATGGCTAGCTTGGTATTTATCATTCCGTGACTCTAGGGAAAATTAACAGAGAACCGTAAGAAAAAATTATGGTCGCCCATGAAGAGATTTAGCATTTGCACTATGAGTGTAGAAGTGGGATACACCAGAAATACTAGTTGAACTTGAAAGAAAGTACTTGCAAAAGTGAAACTAGAGGAAGGCAGGTCACAGGAATGTTTTGGTGGCTAGACAGGATTTCCAAGAGGGAAGGAGCGTCTGGGACATCCTGATCGGGATCGCGGCCGGCCTCGCCGGTCCAGATGCTGTGGCCGAGGAGGCCCTCCACTGATTATGTTAGCATCTCTGTTAGGTTGTCTCTGCAAGCGATCAACACTAGGCTGGTTTGAGATAGGGCTTGTTATTATCTGTGTAATGATTGTGGCTAGGATAGTTCGACGACAGCGTAGTTTTGGGTCTATTGGTGTTCCGGGTCGCCCCCATGTTATGCTGGCTGTGTACTGTTTCCCTTTCAGTAGCAATGTTAAGCAAGCGGAGCAAAACCAAATGAGTAGCACCATTCCTGCAATCATGTCTTGGAACGTTCGAGGACTCGATTTGCCCGTGAAGCAATAGACTGTCAGCGAGGTTGTTAGCTCGTATAAGATTAGTCTCCCGTGTCTGCAAGAAACAAAGCTTGAAACCTGGTCTCCTGCTTTGGTTAGAGAGGTTGGCAGCTCTCCATTAGAAGGATGTGTAGTGCTGCCTGCCATGGGAACCCGTGCTGGTGCTGTGATCTTCTGGGATAAGAGAATCTTGGATGTGCAGTCACAGGCGATCTTCTGGTCTATTTTTACATTTCTGCATCAAAATGTTTTAGCTTTTTTTTTGAAGAAACCATGTGTTCATCAATATAAAACCGTAAGTTACAACAAACTCGGTCCACACTCCATCGGGCAATATCAAAAGAGTACAATCATCATGGCACATGGTCGATTTTTTATTTTATTTTTGCGGCAAAATGTTCCAAATTTTTTTCTCGAGAAACCACGTGCTCATCATATAAAATTGTAAGTTACAACAAAGATACACACTGGACAATACCAAAAAGTGCAACCATCAACCATCATGTCACGACAGCAAGACACATCTCACCAAGAAGAAATTTATGAATAGCAAAATGTTCCAGTTTCAATTAAGTTCTGCTACAACGACAGCGGATGTGGCAATTTGAGAAACGCGGTGTTACTTTGGATTTTGCGGGAGCTCGCTTTCTCAGTTGCCGGAGCAACTATTTTGTGAAGACTTGATGCAGCATGTGTCTTTCAGCTGAGCAAAAAGATGTACATCACCGTGGTACGCAAGCCGTCCGAGACTACAGGAAAGATATATTTCCATTCCCAACGCATCCCATTTCTGTGAAATCTAGCATTGTCGCTTACATATACCCAGCTAAAATTAACTGTATGTATCTGCAGCCAAGCATCGATTTAACATATGCTATGAGTTATGATGTTGATCTGATATGAAGGCCCTTTGTGGCTTGTGAATGTATCTGCGGCGTGAACAATGGTTGGCATTGGCCACCTACTGCCTCAATGTTTATAATGTAACTGTGCCATACGAAGGCACTATATGTTATGAATGCGTAGTTATTTTTCTTATACGTTTATGTTGGATGAGGACGGGGACGTCTTCTGGTAGAAATGAATTCGGGCACATGTTATCTCTGCAGGAACTGTTTTGTTTTTCTCTCATATTGCATCAACTGACTATTAGAAAAGGTATGTTTAGTTATTTTGAGTGAGCATTGACTGCATATATAGTATAATTTCTTCCTTCATGCCTCCGGCTCACTACAGCTAAGAATTTGAGTTGAGGTACAAGGGAGAAGCTACGGTGCCATTAAATCAATATGGGTCCTTTATTTGTTCTAATGAATCCAATCGATAAAATCAGTTGGTAATTCAATATAGACGCTTAGTAGTACCACCACTAAATGCTATGGAGAACCATGTTTTAAAGGGCAAAATTGCAATCTAGGTGGGAATTAAAGAGTTACGTACTATAAGTATTATGGGAAGTATCAACATGCAACACGAACCAGCCGGCCGGAGATCCGCCAGCCAAGAATTATGGGAAGTGTCGTAGTAAGACCACGGCAGAACAACCGATGCTTTCAACATGTAATTCTTAACTGCGAAGTTTCAGGAAAAAATTGCAAGATCATCAAGAGCTGCAAGATCAATGTAATGCCCGAGGATGTCCGATTACTGGGATACAACAGAGGATCGAGAGGATTGACCTGTAGCCGTGGTGTCAAAATTCCATGGGTGGGGAGGTGGCTGCACATGCATCAGGGAATAGGAGGCAGCCACCGTTGCACAAGATCACACACGCTTGATTGGGGCGTCCGGAGAGAACAAGATAATAATTCTAAAGTATCACCCTAATTCAAGGGTTAGATTTAGTTGTTATTCTCGCCCTTGTCTATCGAGTACCAGGGTGTCGTAAAAGAACTCAAGACGACTCTATATGAAACATTACCTTGGTTGCTGAGCGGAGTTATTCGAAACACACCCTAATTTAGAAGATTAGCATCCTGGGCAACTATTTTTAAATCCTTTTCAGGCAAAATGTTCCAATATTTTATCCTTTCTGCGGCAAAATGTTCCAGTTTCGATCATGTTCTGCTACAATGATAGTATAGATGGCAATTTCAGAAATACGGTGTTACTTGGGATGCTGGGGGAGCTCGCCTCCTTATTTGCCGGAGCAACTTTTTTTCTTAGATTTTTTAAATTATGTGAAGACTTTATGTAATGTGATTTCAAGTCGCAGCTTCCTCTCTTCAAACTGTACTACAAAGCAGTACATGTCAGAAAATGTACATCATCGCGTTGAGCAAGCCGTCCAAGGATAGCAGAAATTAAGCTATACTTCCATTCCCAACGTTTCTCACTCCTATGCAATCTAGCATCGTCCACTTACAAATACCCCGCACAGCTACGCCAGAGAGACGGCCGGCCAAGCATGGATTTGACTTATGCCACGAGTTTGAAGGCCATGTGTGGTTTGTGGCTATGTAGTGGAGTTACCGTCGCGAGGCATACAACCTCGGTATAACTTATAACATCAAAACAAAAAATACATAATTCCTAAGCTACGCCTTTAAATAAGAGCAATGCATGTGCCCCTTTGTTGGCGAGTCCAACACAACTTACACAAGGTTGAACTCTAGATTCTCATCCCCAAAGTCATGCTTCAATCCATCATATTCAGCAAAGTCACGACCCAGGCGCGCTTCGGCATAGCATGATCAGAGATCTTGTGTTTTCACCGGAGTGCATACAATTGTCGTTGAAGCTGTCTGTACCATCATCCCTTATTCGGCAACCAATGACTCGATAACCGAATACCTCTAGAGAAGACATCGGAAGACAATGGCGTCCCATACCGCAACTGTCGTATCACCTTCGATCCAGTAGCAACAGGCTAAACATGACACCTCTGCAAAGCCACCGCGCATCACCTTCCGGTAGCAGGCATGACTTGACGCCTCCGCATGAGACATCATGCGTATCATCTACTGGCGGCGCATCCACCAACAGCTTCACCTACCGGTGACAGGTATTGCTCGATGTCTCCAGAAGAGATGCATGTGTCACATGCGAAGCCGCATCGAACCCGATCTATTGATGGAGGGGCCGTCCTATACCACCACCAGCCTCAGAAAGGCCGTCCCCACTTGGAGATCCAATCTCTGAGTCACCCAGGTAACCACCGAGTCCGCCGCCAACAAAGAAGAAGGGCCACCGCAGTAATTTCGGGTGTTAGAGGAACACCCACCATCACCGTTGTCATCACCCAAACAATAGCAACCGCCGCCGCGACTGTTAGATCCGGACACTAGAGCCCGAATCCCATGCGCGTTGTCCCTTGGTAAGCCGCTTAGGCTCTCGTCGTGCTATCGAGTAGGCCGCCACCAGATCCACATCCGAGTCAACATCCGTAGGCCACGCACCATGGCGAACGCCCATGACTAGTTGGAGAAGGGCCCCGCTACCGCCTTTCTCCGTTCAGACTTTGTTGGAGGGTGCCTCAGGTGGCGGCGAGGGGAGGAAGGTGCGCGCGGTGGGGGCGGGGGGGGGGGGGGGGGGGGGGGGGGGGGGGGGGGGGGGGGGGGGGGGGGGGGGGGGGGGGGGGGGGGGGGGGGGGGGGAGGAAGGTGGTGGCAGAGGAGTGAGCCTGCGACGTTGTTGGGTGGTGGCTATGCTAGGTTGCGAGTGGTCTAATCCACTATTTATAAAGTGAATATTGTACCACACAAAGGGACCGTATGTTATGAAATGCACAGATATTTTCCTTATACACTTACTATTTTTAGAAAATAACATGTATGACTTCTGGTAGAAATGTATACATGCACCGCGGAGAAGATACGGTGCCCTCAGATCAATATGGGTCCTTTATTTTTTTTCTAATCAATCCGATGGATAAGATCAGCTGGTACTTCAACATGTATAGATGCATGCTTAGGAGTACCACCACAAAATGTTAGGGAGAACCATGTTTTAAAGGGCAAAATTACAGTCTAGGTGGCAATTAAGGAGGTACGTACTACATAAGGACGCTATCATTACGCTAATTACATTATGTTATCGAAATGCAACACAAACCAGCCGATCAGAGATCGTCGGCCAAGAATTACGGGATGGATCCTAGTAAGACCACAACATAATTGTTTGCTACCTGATGAAACTAACACATGAGCGATGTACAAATCAAACAATGGCAATGCTATGAACATGTAATTTATAACTGCAATGTTTCAAAAAAAATTGCAAGATTATCAAGAGCTGCAAGATCCATGTATGGATGTTCGATTGCTGGGATACAACAGAGGATCGAGAGCGTTCACCAATGGTCGAGGTGTCAAAATATATTTCGCGCAGGAGGTGGCAACACACGCAACAGGGAAGAGGAGGCATCCACCGCCGCACAAGATCACACACGGTTGATTGGGGGGGGGGGGGGGGGGGGGGGGTGGGGGTTGAGACAATAGTTCTAAAGTATCGCCCGCCTTAATTCAAGGATTAGACTTAGTTAATATTCCCACACCCTTGTCTATCGAGTGCCAAGGTGTCGGAAGAGAACTAAGGATGACTCCATGTGCATCCCACTACTCAGGATGTTGAGTGGAGAAATTCTAGTGCATCCCACTTCTAGGAATTTTATCATAGAGCCAACGCGAGCTAAAGTCAACCTTGCTTTTGCATCCATCGGGCCGTAGCAGCTACACAAATCACTAGACCATAAAGGCGCGCGTTGCCGCGCTGGCTCATTATTAAATGAATCAATCGATAAATAAAATAGTAGTAACCATAGGTATAGTTCATTTACATAATCAGCGAGTGGCGGCAATTTGCTTGAATATTTGCTGACAACACATCAAGAACAAACTCCAACATACTTGTTGCCGCAACATATTAAATAATTAAACTTTATCAAAAAAAGCATATTAAATATTTAATTATAGAGGATCTGAACTCCACCGGCTAAACAAGAGCACTGACTTTGATCCCAAGTTCACAAGTAATTGGTTGGGAGGAGTTCTAGTATACAAGTAACCTGAGGATTTATTGTCCCTTCCAATGTGTTTGAGTCCAGAATGGAACAGATCGCTGCAGAAATACCCATCAGCGAGGGGAGAAGACAGTGCCATAGTGGGAGTGGAGATGTGTTGCAGTCCGGTCGTGGTCAGGGTGGGTGGCGGGGTGGCGCGTTGTGTCCCCCTCCTCTGTTTCCTAGAGCCGTTTGACGCCATGGCCTACTCCTCATTCCCCGTCGCCGCTGACATGCAGCCTCTCCAGCATATCGTCGTCGTCCCGATTTCAAACACACACATGCCATTAATGTCGTCGTCCCGATTCCAAACACACACATGCCATTAATGGCAGGAAGAAACAGCGACGACTCCACCATCTCCTTCGCCCACGCCGCCGCTCAGCCTGCTTTTTTCTTTTGAGCGATTATTACTTTCCTCGTCGAGCCGCTCTGTTTGTCAACCTGGATCACAGCAAACTTGATGACCCAATTACAATTTTCGGCCCGAATGATGAGAGGAAGCCTAGGTCGCTCTCGAGAGTAGCGGCCCAGAGATGTTGGCCCGGTCATGAGTGGCTAGCGAAAACGGCCTTGGGGATGCAGCGAGTGACCGGCCGATCTGGTGCGTTCGTAGGCTTGATCCAACTGTTAGCGAAGCAAAGCGCTGTGGTGGCTCGTAGCTCGCCCCGTTATACTGTTTCTTAATGGCAAAGATCCAGTTTGATTTAAACTATAACTTTTTGTGTGGGTGAACTATGAACACCTTACGTGGTTGTATCGGTAGGAGCGTATGTTCATAGAGGGGTTCACGCGTTGGTAGTGTGGCATCAACCATCCCCTATTGTTCTAGTATTTATATCGTTAGCCATATCATGTGTAAAGAGTTGGTACGTAATGAAACTGTGTAGTTATTTCCTTCAACCTTTAATTAGAAAAAACACATGTAGGACATCCATTAAGAATGAATTAAAGGTCGTTTTCTGTGCAGGAATTGTGCTTGATTTGCCGGACAAATTCATAAAATGTGTGTGGTTTTTTATCGAGTAAATTGCTCAAAACCACCACATACGGTAGCTTCGGAGTACCCTAGCCACAAATATGGTGGTTTTGCGCAATTTACTATTTTTTATCTACGGCCAACTGGACTACTAGTATTGTTTGATATGTGTTGGAAACATGTATAAAAGAATTAAGAGGACCGAACATTGGTATATAGAAATTATGGTGCTACCTAAATAAATTACACTATGTTGCATACACATATTTAGGTGGTGTATGTTATTACGGACGAGAACGTGTGGCTCTAGGGTACTAGTGCACCCGAATTGCAAAAATAGAAGTAACTGAAAAAATATCAAAAGATCCTGAAAATTTCTGGAAACATACATTACTAAAAGTTGTACTGGTATCAAAATTTCGTGAAGGAATGGCTTCCAGCGTATTCTGTCTGAACTAAAACAAAATCAAAACTATATCCAAGTCACTTTTCCTGAAGTTTGTGGTAGGAAATTTGTTTTTTTGCCAGAAGTCGACAGGAGTTTATCCTGTGCTAAACTTTTTATACGGGTAGAAATGTAGGTCAAATTTGTTTCCAAAAAAATTTCAGGATTTTTTTAACCTTTTCATGTATATATTTTCATTTCAGGTGCACCAGTATCAGAGTGTACCATGGTGTTCGTTGCAGCCAAAACGTTTCAGTTCCCATCAGGTTCCAGACCCACTTCTGGGCTGAGCTGTATGCTGCTAGAATGGCAGTAGAGATGCGATGCCCCAAATTATGGGGCTGCCTGTTCTTCAGATAGAACTTGACCGTGTATATGCAGTGCTAAAATAGAAGTCCTGGAAATTGATATGGAAATAATTAGCACATCATCTGGAAACAGATAACACTCCAACAACAGCTCCGCCGGTGACGACTTCAGCTGAAACTCATGTGAGTGAGGATAAAGAGGCAAGCACTCCTACTGGAAAAGAACATGGGGAGAATAAGCAGGGGCCGCCTGAGGTTCAACCGACCAAGACTTACGGCACTGGATTTGGAGCAGATATAAGGGAACAAACTACCACTGGAGAACCTGCAACTGAGAAACATAACACACCAACAATGGCTCCACTGGGCAAGAGACACTGCCGGTGCCAAGACTTATCTGAATGATGTGAGTGAGAATATAGAAGCAGAAAGGAGCCAGTCATCGACAAGCTGGAGGTGCTGGACAGATCGCTGTATGCCCATCGAGCCATGTAACCAAGGGTATGTGTCAGCACTTCTACGTCAAGGGCAATAACAAAGGGGCCCGGGAGTCTAGCGGGTCCACCAACAGGGGCGACGACCCAATCAGCACCGCACGAGCGGCACCAATACTTAAGGCGTGTGTGTGTGTCTGTAAACATAACTGGAGCTGCTCTCCACGGCACCCCCCCTCTTTCCCCTTTACCCACATACTCTCCTGCCTTCATCTCCAAGCTCTTCCCCGATCCGATCTAGTTGTAAGCTATTCCGCCGAGATCCGTTACAATCTGGTATCAGAGGTCCAGTACTCCATCGATCTGGAGACCGCCTACCCCAAGCCCCGTTACCAGACGAAACAAGCCCAGCAGGCGACGGCGATGGAGGAGCAGCTCGCGGCCCTCGCCAAGGCCGTCACGGATGGGCGCATCGCCACCGAGGCGAGGATGGATGCGATCCAGACCTCCTTGGAGTTGTGGCGCCCCGCCGTCTCCCATATCCAGAAGCAGGTGGATGATCTACGCGGACAGGTTGGGCGCATCGCGCTCCACCCTGCGCTGGTGGCGCATCCAGATCCGATCCCAGAGAGCGACACGATGGTGCGGCCAGCGTCGTCTACAAGCCACGACGACCCCGAACACCACGGGTCGAGAGGCCACGACGAGATCGACGACACTGCGGGGGTCAAGCATATGGCGTGGTCACCCCCCATATACCGCCTCCGGTCAAGGGTACGCCCCTGACCACCAGCCCATCTTCTGATCTGCATCTGGTTCCGCATCGGGGTGAATTAGATCCACGCACAGCACCCAATTCGCATCTTAGTTGGTCACTGCTCAAGTTGGATTTCCCCACTTTTAACGGCGATAATCCCCAGTTTTGGAAACTCGATGTGAGAAATACTTCAGTGTGTATGGTATAGCATCAGAGTTGTGGGTGCATGTAGCTACTCTCCATTTCACGGGGAACACAACGCGATGGCTGCAGCTACATGAGGCACAAAGTGAGTCGATGTCATGGGAAGGGTTGTGTGCAGCTCTGTGCGGCAAATTTGGCCGTGAGCAGTATCAAGCATGCTTGCGTCAGTTCAGAACTCTTTGTCAGACAGGCACTGTACAAGCGTACATGTCTCAGTTTGAGGAAATCACGCACCACCTCTTAGCCCATAATCCAGCTTTTGATCCAGTTTTCTTTACCACTCAGTTTCTAGAGGGATTAAAACATGAAGTCCGAGTGGGTGTAATGTTACATCAACCCAAGGACCTGGACTCTGCGTTTTCTTTGGCTTCGATGCAGGAGGAGCTGATGGACACCCTGCCGCGGCGAGAGTACAAACGACAAGATGTGCCACAACCGCGGGCAGCACCAAGACCACTGCTGGCAATGGGAGCACCAGCGCCCCGGAACCCACTACCGGGCGCACCAGTCGCAGTTGACGACAGGCGCGGCATCGACACCGCGAACGTGCCTGAGCGCGGGTGAGCGGGCGAGGATTGCATTGCAGCACTGCGCAACTACAGGCGCACACGCAGTCTCTGCTTCAAGTGCGGAGAACAATGGGGCCAAGGGAACCAATGCGCCGCTACTGTGCAACTTCACATTGTGGAAGAGTTGCTCGAATTACTGCAAGCAGATGATCTGAACCAACAAGTAGAAAAACAAGAAGGGGAGGTGCTGATGTCGATTTCCAAGGTTGCAACCATTGGGCAGACGACACCGCATACCGTGCGCCTGGTTGGGACAGTGGCATGCAAAGAGATGTTGATACTGGTGGATTCGGGGAGCTCACACAGTTTCGTCAGCGAAGGCATAGCAGTGATTCTGCAGGAGAAAGTTCAGCCAATTGCCACCACATCAGTGAAGATAGCTGACGGTGGAACACTCCCATGCAAAAGGATGATACCAAACTGTTCATGGTCGACACAAGGGCATACATTCCAGACAGACCTGAGAGTTCTATCTCTGGGATGCTACGATATGGTTGCCGGCATGGACTGGTTGTAGCAATGTGGACCCATGTGGGTTGACTGGGAGCACAAAGCACTGCAGTTCCAGCACGCAGGCGAATGGATTCTGCTGACAGGAGTTCAACCCAAGGTGACAGCCGTGCCACAAGTTTCTACACAACAACTGATGGAGTGGGAGGACCAAAATGCTATAGCCCACGTGGTAGTGTTGTGCAGCGTCTCCTCAGCAACACAAGACGCGCAAGAGCTTCCAGAAATTGCGGCATTACTAGAGGAATTTCAAGTAGTATTTGCAGAACCCAAGACTCTGCCACAACATCGGAGTTGGGACCATCGGATCCCGCTGTTACCAGGTGCAAAACCAGTCAACATTCGGTCCTACAGATATACACCAGAGCAGAAAAATGAGATAGAAGCACAGATCAAAGAAATGTTGCAAGAAGTGCTGATCATACCCAGCGCAAGCCCCTTCTCGTCCCCAGTTCTGCTCGTGAAGAAAAAAGACCAGACATGGCGCTTTTGTGTGGATTTCAGGCACCTGAACGCCATCACTGTGAAAGGGAACTGCTCGTTGCCAATTATAGACGAACTGCTCGATGAATTGGCAGGCTCCAAGTGGTTCTCGAAGCTGGACCTGAGAGAGGGATACCATCAGATTAGACTGGTCGAAGAAGACGAGGAGAAAACAGCCTTTAGGACCCATGTCGGGCACTTTTAGTTTCGAGTGATGCCCTATGGATTGACATTTGCACCCAACACATTTCAAACCGCCATGACCATTGTCCTGGGATCATTGATGCGGAAGGGAGTGCTTGCCTTCATGGACGACATCCTGGTGCATACAGCGACATATCAAGAACACCTGCAGTTGCTGCGGCAAGTGCTACAACGCCTTCGAGGGTATGAACTGGTGGCAAAGAGGTCCAAATGCTCATTCGCTCAACAACACATCAGTTATTTGGGTCACCACATCAGCGACAAGGGAGTGTCGACACTTACAGAACACATTCAGACAGTGAAGGAGTGGGAACAAATGACAACAGTCAAACAGCTAAGAAGTTTCTTGGGTTTAGCAGGATATTACCGCAAGTTTGTGTGCAACTTTGGCGTCATTAGCAGGCCGTTGAATGATTTGCTCAAGAAAAATACACTGTTCGTGTGGACACCCACAGCCCAGGAGGCGTTCCAAGCTCTGAAGCAAAGCGCTGATCTCAGCAGCAGTGCTGGCACTACTAGACTTCTCGAAGCCGTTCGTGGTCGAGACGGACGCAAGTGGAACTGGAATTGAGGCGGTGCTCATGTAAGGGGGCATCCAGTGGCATACCTTAGCAGAAGCTTAGCCCCTAGGAACTGGGTTTGTCAGCATACGAGAAAGAATGCCTCGCACTCCTATTGGCAATAGACCATTGGCGTCCATACTTTCAACACTCAGAGTTTATCATCCGTACCGACCAAAAAAGTCTCCTGAACCTCACCGACCAGCGTCTCAACACACCAATACAACAAAGAGCATTCACCAAGTTGGTGGGGCTCTAGTTCAGGATCCAGTACAAAGCAGGAGCAACAAACAGAGCGGCAGATGCACTTTCGCGAAAAAAACCAAACGAGCAGCAGGAACTAGCAGCAATCGCAGTGGCTCGACCAGCATGGCTGGAGACAATCGTGACCAGCTATTAGCAAGATGACAGTACACGACAACTCATGGCAAGATTGGCGCCGGATCCACAAAGCGAGAAATACTTCACATTACAAGATGGAGTGATAAAATACCAAGGGCGCATATGGCTCGGAACAGAACCAGAGATTCAAAAGAACCTCATAGCAGCGCTTCACGACAGCGCAGCAGGGGGACACTCCGGGTTCCATGCCACCTATAATCGAGTGCGCAGACTGTTTGCGTGGAAAGGGGTCAAGGACATGGTCAAGCAATTTGTTCGACTGTGTGAGACGTGTCAGAAAGCCAAGATTGAAAGGATCTATCCAGCAGGACTGCTACAGCCATTGCCAATACCAAAGAGACCATGGGCAGTGATCTCACTTGACTTCATCGAAGGACTGCCGAAATCTGGAGGATTCAATGTGATTCTGGTCATCGTGGACAAGTTCTCGAAGTATGGACACTTCCTACCAATGAAACACCCATACACAACACTGTCAGTGGCCATGGCTTCATGCACAACATCTTCAAACTCCACGGGATGCCCTTGGCGATCATATCAGATCGGGACAGGGTTTTTACCAGCAACCTGTGGCAAGAAATGTTCAAGCTCGCGCAAACACAACTGAGAATGAGCTCATCTTACCACCCGCAGACAGACGGCCAAACAGAGAGGGTAAACCAATGCCTCGAAACGTATCTTCGATGCTCAGTGCATGCCTGCCCCAAAAATTGGTACAAGTGGCTCTTCCTTGCAGAGTACTAGTACAACACCAACTTCCATTCTGCCCTGGGAAGAACACCGTACGAAGTCGTGTACGGGACACTGCCATGGGAATTCGGAGTGACTCAAGTGGACTCCACTACGGTGCCTGATCTAGTAGCATGGCTACAGGAACAGGAGGTGATGCGTGAACTGTTACAGCAGCAACTCAAGCAGGCGCAAGATCGCATGAAGAAGCAGGCGGACAAACACAGGACTGGCTGGGAGTTTTAGGTCGGCGACGCAGTATACTTACGCCTGCAGCCTTACATCCTGACCACGACGCAGTATACTTATGCCTGCAGCCTTACATCCTGACCACGGTCGCCCAACGACCATTTCAGAAGTTGGCGTTCAAGTACTTCGGACCATATTCCATGGTGGCTCGAGTGGGGAAAGTGGCGTACAAGCTTCAGTTACCTGACGGGAGCAAGATACACCCGGTCGTGCACGTGTCACAACTCAAGAAGCCAATCAGACCGAACATTCAGGTAGAAACTGAGCTACCTCCTGACCCTGAAATCCTTTGTCTGGAATAGGTAGCAGCAGAAATACTGAAGGAGCGCGTCGTCAAGACAACTCAAGGCGATGCCAGACGGGTACTCGTGCGCTGGACCCAGCTCCCGGCATCCATGTCCACCTAGGAAGAACCGGGATCGCTCCGGCAACGGTTTTCTTCTTCGCTGGCTTGGGGACAAGCCATTCGCCAAGAAGGGGAGAATGTCAGCACTTCTACGTCAATGGCAATGACAGAGGGGCCCGAGGGTCAAGCGGGTCCACCAACAGGGGCGACGACCCAATCAGCACCGCACGAGCGGCACCAATACTTAAGGCGCGTGTGTGTGTGAGTAGGCAGGCTAGATTACTGTAAACATAACTGGAGCTGCTCTCCACGGCACCCCCCCTCTTTCCCCTTTACCCACATACTCTCCTGCCTTCATCTCCAAGCTCTTCCCCGATCCGATCTAGTTGTAAGCTATTCCGCCGAGATCCGTTATAGTATGTGCTGACGTACAACTGCTAATGCGCGCCAACATATTCTAGTTTCAAGCTATGGCTAGGTGTAAGTGTAACGTCACTGGGTTCGAATCCTGGGAGAGGTCGCCGCCTGGGTTGCCGGAGCAACAATTATGTGAAGACTGAAGACCTGATGTAATGTGCTCTCAAATCACAATTTTCGCACTCGAAAAAGTATTGTTGTTCTGGTGCGCTAGTCTTATGGGGCCTTAATGCGACGACTTTCTTGGCTGTCTACTACAACAAGTTGTGCCCGACTCCGGCAAGGGAAGAGCGATGACAGCGGCGCACCTTCAGCTCGCTTCAGTGTTTGTAGTCGTTGGTAGGTGGTCTATGTATCTGGATGTGATTTTTGTTATTTCGGGTGTTCATTTTACTGTTATGATTGAAGATGAATAGTTCGGAAGTTTTCTCAAAAAAAAAGTATTGCATATTAGTGAGACTCTTCCGAAATGGCAAGAGGACATACATTTTTTTTTGAAACACGAGGCAAAAGCTTTGCCCGTTTCATTAATTAAGAAGAAGGTTGCCCGGTTAATTACGGAAAACCGGACGAAAACCGATACAAACAGGGCCAAGCCCCACTCGTCACATGGCCAAGCCAACTCGAATCGCCACACCACAAGGCCACACCACACTTGCCAACGATGCCACAACCATCATTGGAGCACACTAACGCCATACACACAGATGAAACCACTGTTGCCGGAGAGAAGAAGCCACGACTGCTATGAGAGGAGTAGACTTGGGACACTCCCACAAGGTGAAGCTTGAGACGCCGCCGAAAAAATTGAGAGCAACCTCGCCGCCCAAGCGACACGAGGTGAACGCAATCGATGTTGTCGAACTCTCGAGGCCGCTGCCTCGACCTCCGCTGCTCCGTTATGCCCTGCATATTCCACCAACATACCACCTTCCGGGACCGCCGTCCCGACATACCACCGCTCACCCTCAAGCTGCAACGCCGCACGACTTAGTCACCCATAGCCCAAGCTGAACAGGGCAACCACCCGCAAACCACGACCAACTCATCCGGTGCCGTTGCCCCGACGTAAAGTCAGACCGCCCCCTCTGGGACGCGTCGACCGAGCCGACAACCCCGCCACACTAGCGACACAGAATTGCCACCCAAGCCATGTTGAGATGTTGCCCCTCCTCATGGAGCCGCTTCCACCCATGGCTCCCGAGGCCGCCACCTCAGCGCACAAACATCAAACATTCGGGGCCGCCGCCCCGACGTCCACCAACCTCAACGACAAGAACGACACAAACATCTGCATCTGGCTCTCCAAGATGACGCCTCCAAGGAGGATGCGACGTAGCTGCCATCGTCGCCCGCTCCGAGAGATCAGAGCTAGGGATTTCTCCCGGAGAGCCCATCCGCCATGGGGTGGGAAGAGGCTCCACGACCATGCCTCCAATGAGGAAAATGGCACCGAGGTGCCACCGCTGCCGGCACCAACCGAGGTCGGGCAAGGCTTTCGCCTGGAGCTCATCCACGAACCCGAGAATGGCGAGGTTGCACAAACAGATCTGGGCACCGGAGCGCCAAGATGGCCGGAGCATGCATCATGTCACAAACACCCTGATCGAAGCCCACCAATCTGCATCTCGGGTCACGTCCTCCACAACACCTCTTGCTACGTCGGCCGAAACACCACCACCGGCCATGGATCCGTGCAGTAACCCCGCCAGATCCACGCACCACGGCTCCCTACTGGCAAGAACCAGCAACATCGAGCCCGGGGCCGCCGCCCCGGCGTCCTCCACTCCATCCGCAGCAGCCATGGAGCCCTGCACCCGTCGGACGGACAGGAGAAGCCAGATCCAGCCGAGTCCGACCAAATCCAGCCATCCCCACCCGCCTCCTCCTTACAACCGCCGTCACAGCCCTACCAGAGATGCGCGAAGCCGCCGCGCCGGCAGCTGTCGACCCCCATTGCGCATCGCGCCGCCAGCCGAAGCTCCCACCGAAAGAGAGCTGAGCAACGAAGAAGGCCCTGCCACCGCCACCACCACACGGGCTTTGCCCGAAGGTGGCCACCGGCGGCGGCAAGGGGGGAGGAGCAGGTGGAGGGAGCTGCTGGCGGCGGGGGGCCGAGTCGCCGCCCGTGTCGCCTAAGCAATACGACGCGGGGGCCTTTTTTCTATGGGTTTGAGGACGTCCATTGATGTAGTTAACAAGGAGTCCCAACTTGGCGGGAAGCTAAACTCCCATTTATACGAAATCCAGAATCTAGGACGCATCGTCTGCTTACATCTACCCAGCTAAATTTTGGCCGTACGTAGCAGCTAGACAAGAGAGACGACCAAGCATCGCTTCAACGTATGCCACGAGTTTTGGTGTTGATCTGCTCGGAAGGCCCGACTTGTGATTGTACCAGTGGCGTGAAGAGTGGTTCACCATCCAATGGTGTGGCATTGCAACATTCTGAAGAACTGCAAACGAACGTATTGCACGGGATGTTTGAATGCTGGGATATAACAGAGTTACGGAGGATGGGGTGGCCTTACCATGGGTGAGGAGGTAAGAGCATCTTCAGCCGCGCCCCCAACAGCCCCCCCCCCCCCACACCCCCCCCCCCCCCCCAGGCCACGTTTTCGGTGCCGGCGTAAAAAAACGCCCCAGTCATGTCCCCAGAACGACGAAAAGCGCCGGTTCGGCCCTTTTTTCCGCCCGGCGGCCGTAGGCCGAACCCGGCGCATTGGGGAGTGATCGGGGGCTCCGGCGCAAGGGAAAAGCGCGGCTGGCCCACACAGTCAGGCGAAAAGTCAAGATTTTCTTCCTCGACCCGTCTTCCACCCCCCGCGCCCTCGGCCGCCACTAGTTATTTCCCGGCGCCGCCCGCCGCCCTTCACCGCTAGATAGCCATTCCCCGCCGAACAAATACCAGAGGTTCACCGCGGCAGCCCCTCCAACAATAGCTGGGCGTTTCCGGCTGCCGTTTTCGGCCGCGGAGGGGCAGTTCGGCGGGTGCACGCCCACCGAGCGCAAGGTGTTCGGCGATTTGCCTGCCTCGGCGATGGACTCGGATGACGAGGAAGCGCTCGCCGCGCTGCTGGAGGAGGAAGCCGAGGCCGACGTCTAGGAAGAAGAGCATCTGATGGTGCTCGCCGCCCTCGCCCAGCTGCTGGCGAGCAATGAAAAGCCGTGGCGAGGTGGCTCAGCGCCGGGGCGGGTGAAAGCAAAAAACGGCATCGTCTCGAAGGCTACTGCATGCTCTACTCCGACTACTTCGCCGATGCTCCACTTCACGGCGACAAAACATTTCGGTGCCGTTATCGGATGAGCCGAAAGCTCTTGCTCAGGATTATGAATTCCATCCGGGAGTTTGACAACTACTTCAAGTGCAAGATGGATTGCACCGGCAAACTTGGATTCACCTCGATCAAGAAGTGCACGACAACGATGAGGATGCTTGCATACGGAGCTCCCGGTGATTCATTGGACGATTATGGGCGCATGGCCGAGTCCACCAGCATGGAGTGTTTCTACAAGTTCTGTCGGGTAGTGGTGGCACTGTTTGGACCGCAATACTTGAGAACACCCAATGCAGAAGACACCGCTCGAATCCTAGCACAGAATGCAGCAAGAGGATTTCCTGGGATGCTTGGAAGCATCGACTACATGCATTGGAAATGGAAGAATTGCCCATTTGCTTGGCAGGGGATGTACTGTTGGGGAACGTAGCAGAAATTCAAAATTTTCCTACGTGTCACCAAGATCTATCTATGGAGAGACCAGCAACGAGGGGAAGGAGAGTGCATCTACATACCCTTGTAGATCGCTAAGCGGAAGCGTTCAAGTGAACGGGGTTGATGGAGTCGTACTCGTCGTGATTCAAATCACCGATGACCAAGTGCCGAACGCACGGCACCTCCGCGTTCAACACACGTGCAGCCCGGTAACGTCTCCCACGCCTTGATCCAGCAAGGAGAGAGGGAGAGGTTGAGGAAGACTCCATCCAGCAGCAGCACAACGGCGTGGTGGTGATGGAGGAGCGTGGCAATCCTGCAGGGCTTCGCCAAGCACCACAGAAGAGGAGGGAGAGAGATGCAGGGCTGCACCAACGAGAGATCAAATCACATGTGTTTTGGGGCAGCCCTAGGCCTCTATTTATATGGGGAAGGGGAGGGGCTGCGCCCCCTCTAGGGTTCCCACCCCTAGGGGGGGCGGCAGCCCTAGATGGGGACAAGGGTGGCGGCCAAGAGGGGAGAGGGGAGGGAGGCGCCACTAGATGGGCCCTAAGGCCCATCCCCTTTAGGGTTTGCCCCCTTCCCACCTCTTAGGCGCCATGGGCCCTTGTGGGAGGCGCACCAGCCCACTAAGGGGCTGGTCCCTCACCAATCTTAGCCCACGCAAGCCTCCGGGGTTGGTGGCCCCACTTGGTGGACCCCCGGGACCCTCCCGGTGGTCCCGGTACGTTACCGATAAACCCCGAAACTCTTCCGGTGACCAAAACAGGACTTCCCATATATAAATCTTTACCTCCGGACCATTCCGGAACTCCTCGTGACGTCCGGGATCTCATCCGGGACTCCGAACAACATTCGGTTACCACATACAAACTTCCTTTATAACCCTAGCGTCATCGAACCTTAAGTGTGTAGACCCTACGGGTTCGGGAGACATGCAGACATGACCGAGACGATCTCCGGTCAATAACCAACAGCGGGATCTGGATACCCATGATGGCTCCCACATGTTCCACGATGATCTCATCGGATGAACCACGATGTCAAGGACTTAATCAATCCCGTATACAATTCCCTTTGTCTAGCGGTATGTTACTTGCCCGAGATTCGATCGTCGGTATGCCGATACCTTGTTCAATCTCGTTACCGGCAAGTCTCTTTTACTCGTTCTGTAACACATCATCCCGTGATCAACTCTTTGGTCACATTGCGCATATGATGATGTCCTACCGAGTGGGCCCAGAGATACCTCTCCGCTTACACGGAGTGACAAATCCCAGTCTCGATTCGTGCCAACCCAACAGACACTTTCGGAGATACCTGTAATGCACCTTTATAGTCACCCAGTTACGTTGTGACATTTGATACACCCAAAGCACTCCTACGGTATCCGGGAGTTGTACAATCTCATGGTCTAAGGAAATGATACTTGACATTAGAAAAGCTTTAGCATACGAACTACACGATCTTGTGCTATGCTTAGGATTGGGTCTTGTCCATCACATCATTCTCCTAATGATGTGATCCCGTTATCAATGACATCCAATGTCCATGGTCGGGAAACCGTAACCATCTATTGATCAACGAGCTAGTCAACTAGAGGCTTACTAGGGACATGGTGTTGTCTATGTATCCACACATGTATCTGAGTTTCCTATCAATACAATTATAGCATGGATAATAAATGATTATCATGAACAAGGAAATATAATAATAATCAATTTATTATTGCCTCTAGGGCATATTTCCAACAGTCTCCCACTTGCACTAGAGTCAATAATCTAGTTCACATCGCCATGTGATTAACACTCACAGGTCACATCGCCATGTGACTAACACCCAAAGAGTTCTGGGTTTGATCATGTTGCTTGTGAGAGAGGTTTTAGTCAACGGGTCTGAACCTTTCAGATCCGTGTGTGCTTTACAAATCTCTATGTCATCTCCTAGATGTAGCTACCACGTTCTATTTGGAGCTAATCCAAATAACTGTTCTACTTGGAGCTATTCTAAATTGTTGCTCCATTATATGTATCCGGTATCTCTACTCAGAGCTATCCGGATAGGTGTTAAGCTTGCATCGACGTAACCCTTTACGACGAACTCTTTTACCACCTCCATAATCAAGAAAATTCCTTAGTCCACTAGTTACTAAGGATAAAGTTGACGCTGTCCTGTGATCCATTCTTGGATCACTCTTGTACCCCTTGACTGACTCATGGCAAGGCACACTTCAGGTGCGGTACACAGCATAGCATACTGTAGAGCCTATACCTTAAGCATAGGGGACGACCTTCGTCCTTTCTCTCTATTCTGCCGTGGTCGAGCTTTAAGTCTTAACTTCATACCTTACAACTCAGGCAAGAACTCCTTCTTTGACTGATCCATCTTGAACAACTTCAAGATCATGTCAAGGTATGTGCTCATTTGAAAGTACCATTAAGCGTTTTGATCTATCCTTATAGATCTTGATGCTCAATGCTCAAGTAGCTTAATCCAGGTTTTCCATTGAAAACACTTTCCAAATAACCCTATATGCTTTCTAGAAATTCTACGTCATTCTGATCAATAATATGTCAACAACATATACTCATCAGAAATTCTATAGTGCTCCCACTCACTTCTTTGGAAACACAAGTTTCTCATAAACTTTGTATAAACCCAAAATCTTTGATCATCTCATCAAAGCATACATTCCAACTCCGAGATGCTCACTCCAGTCCTCAGAAGGATTGCTGGAGCTTTGCATACTTATTAGCATCTTTCAGGATTGACAAAAACCTTCCGGTTGTATCATATACAACCTTTCCTCAAGAAAATCGTCGAGGAAACAATGTTTTTGACATCCTATCTGCAAGATTTCATAAATAATGCAGTAATCGCTAATATAATTCCAACAGACTCTTAGCATCGCTACGAGTGAGAAAATCTCACCGTAGTCAACTCCTTGAACTTGTCAGAAAACATCTTAACGACAAGTCGAGCTTTCTTAATGGTGACATTTACCATCATTGTCCGTCTTCCTTTTAAAATCCATCTACACTCAACAGCCTTACGACCATCAAGTAGTTCTTCCAAAGTCTACACTTTGTTTTCATATATGGATCCTCTCTCGGATTATATGGCCTCGAGCCATTTATCGGAATCCGGGCCCACCATCGCTTCTCCATAGCTCGTAGGTTCATTGTTGTCTAGCAACATGACTTCCAAGACAGGATTACGTACTACTCTGAAGTAGTACGCATCCTTGTCATCCTACGAGGTTTGGTAGTGACTTGATCTGAAGTTTCATGATCACTATCATAATCCTCCACTTCAATTGGTGTAGGTGCCATAGGAACAACTTCTTGTGCCCTGCCACACACTAGTTGAAGAGACGGTTCAATAACCTCATCAAGTCTTCACCACCCTCCCACCCAATTCTTTCGAGAGAAACTTTTCCTCGAGAAAGGACCCGATTCTAGAAACAATCCCTTATTGCTTTCAGATCTGAGACAGGAGGTATACCCAACTGTTTTGGGTGTCCTATGAAGATGCATTTATCCGCTTTGGGTTCGAGCTTATCAGCCTGAAACTTTTCCACATAAGCGTCGCAGCCCCAAACCTTTAAGAAATGACAGCTTAGGTTTCTCTAAACCATAGTTCATACGGTGTCATCTCATCGGAATTACGTGGTGCCCTATTTAAAGTGAATGTGGTTGTCTCTAATGCCTAACCCATAAATTATTATGGTAATTTGATAAGAGACATCATGGTATGCATCATATCCAATAGGGTGCAGTTATGATATTCGGACACACCATCACACTATGGTGTTCCAGGCTGTATTAGTTGTGAAACGATTTCCACAATGTCTTAATTTTGTGCCAAACTCGTAATTCAGATATTCATCTCTATGATCATATCATAGATCTTTTATCCTCTTATCACGACGATCTTTCAACTTCACACTTAAATTACTTGAACCTTTCAATAATTCAGACTCGTGATTCATCAAGTAAATATACTCAACATCTACTCAAATCATCTGTGAAGTAAGAACATAACGATATCCACTACATGCCTCAGCACTCATTGGACTGCACACATCAAAATGTATTACTTCCAACAAGTTGCTTTCTAGTTCCATTTTACTGAAACCGAGGCTTTCAGTCATCTTGCCCATGTGGTATGATTTGCATGTCTCAAGTGATTAAAAATCAAGTGAGTCCAAACGGTCCATTTGCATGGAGTTTCTTCATGCATATACACCAATAGGCATGGTTCGCATGTCTCAAACTTTTCAAAAACGAGTGAGTCCAAAGTTCCATCAACATGGAGCTTCTTCATGCGTTTTATACCGATATGACCTACGTGGCAGTGCCACAAGTAGGTGGTACTATCATTACTATCTTTTGGCATGAACATGTGTATCACTACGATCGAGATTCAATAAACCATTCATTTTAGGTGTAAGACCATTGAAGGTATTATTCAAATAAACAGAGTAACCATTATTCTCCTTAAATGAATAACCGTATTGCGATAGACATAATCCAATCATGTCTATGCTCAACACAAACACCAATCTCGATGGTAGAAGGAGCGTACGATATTTGGTTATATCAACATTGGAAACGCTTCCAACACATACCGTCAGCTCACCTTTAGCTAGTCTCCGTTTATTCCGTAGCTTTTATTTCGAGTTACCAACACTTAGCAACCGAACCGGTATCTAATACCCTGGTGCTACTAGGAGTACTAGTAAAGTACACATCAACACAATGTATATCCAATATACTTCTATCGACCTTGCCAGCCTTCTAATCTACCAAGCATCTAGGGTAATTCTGCTCCAGTGGCTGTTCCCCTTATTACAGAAGCACTCAGTCTCGGGTTTGGGTTCAACCTCGGGTTTCTTCACTAGAGCGGCAGCTGAATTGCCGTTTCATGAAGTATCCCTTTGTTCATGAAGTATCCCTTTGTTCAGGAGGCTTGCAGGAATGATGTCGAGCGGGCATTTGGTGTGCTCCAATCTCGATTTGCTGTTGTCCGGTACCCCGCTCAGACCTGGTCGAAAGATCAAATGTGGAAGATTATGACTTGCTATGTCATCTTGCACAACATGATCATCGAGAGTGAGAAAGAAGACCCAGTGTTTGACATTGAACCATACTACAGGCAGGGTTCTCTAGCCGAAGTTAATCACCAGCTACCGGCAACCTGGACTACCTATCTCAGTATGCGTCAGGAGATCCGAGACCCACAGGTGCATCATCAACTGCAGCAAGATCTGATAGAGCACCTATGGAGGCTCAAGGGCGACGCCGAGCGCGACGTGTGATGAAATATGAGCTTTTATTTGTTGAACTATATAATTTATATTGAACTATTTGTTGTTGTACTATTTTGTTAAAGTATTTGATTTTTCTGTGATGAAATATGTGATCAAAAAATTTATGTTGATAATTGAACGCCGAGCAACGGCGAACCACGCCGAATATGGGCCTATTGTCGCCCATATGGGCCCTTTATTCGCCGAAATGGGGCTGAAAAGTGGGCCAATATCGGCGCCTGGGGGCGAGCTGGGGACGACGACTGGGCGCAAAACCGTCCCCAGCGCCGATTGTATCACCGGCTCGCCCCCAGGGGCGATTTTTATGCGTCCTTGGGGGGGGGCAACGGCTGGAGATGCTCTAACAACACATAGAACAAGGGAAGATGAGGCAGCACTAGTAGAAAACGGACCATTAGTACCGGTTTGTAAGGGCCTTTAGTGCCGGTTATGGAACCGGCACTAAAGTTTCGGCACTAAAGGCCCCACTTTAGTACCGGTTCGGCACGAACCAGCGCTAAAGTGCCACCACGTGGCGTGAGCTCGTGCCCTGGTACGGGGGACCTTTAGTACCGGTTGGTGTTACCAACCGGTACTAAAGGTGTCTTTGTGAATTTTTTTTTGAAAATTTTGGAATTTTTTTTGTTTTTTTTTTATTTTTAATTTTTCTGAATTATTTGATGATTTAGTCTCTAATCACCTCTCTTAACTGTTCAAGTGTGGATCACTCATTCCAAATCATCTAACTTCCTGACCGGTCACCCATCCCTCTCACTACTCCAGCCCGAGCACACTTAACTTTCAGGTTCTATTCTCCTTCGTTTCCGAGTCTGCACTTGTTGTTTTCCTGACAATAGTAAGATGTCAATCCTATTAACCTTCAGGAATTTTGCTTGATCATGAAGTGACACATTTCACTGTTTGAGTTTGAAACTATTGTTTTAAAAAACAATAATTATTTAGTAACACTAATATTTCTTGAATAATTAGTTTGACCATTGTTTGACCACAGTTTGACCAGATTTGACCAAAATTGAAATAACTAAAATAATTATTTAGTAACACTAATATTCTAGAATAATTAGTTTGACCATTGTTTGACCACAGTTTGCCCACTGTTTGAATATTTTTCAATTTTTCCACTCTAGATCTTAAAAGCCCCGTAACTTTTTTTCTATTAGGTTTTTGAGGATTTTGCAAATGTTTAACGGGGTTCCCCCAGTTAAATTCGGATGTAACTTTTCGAGTAGATGATTTTTCATATAAAAAACTTTTTCATCCGAGTTAGTATGCAAAAGTTATGCCCATTTTTACAAATTTCAGAGAGATTTTGCAAATAAAGTCAAAATTCACATTTGCAAATTTTCCCAACAACTAGACCACATATCACATGATAAACTTATTTTCTTTTATTTTTTGACATTTCCATTATTTTCTTTTATTTTTTTTTAAACTGAAAAGGCGATCCACTCGGGGGGGGGGGGGTAGAGTTTGAAAATGGGACCTTTAGTATCGGTTCGTGCCACGAACCGGTACTAAAGGTGATCGTGGGGCCCCGGCCTGACGCCAGCCTGCCACCACCCCTTTAGTGCCGGTTCGTGCCACGAACCGGTACTAAAGGTTCAACACGAACCGGCATTAATGCAAATCCGTTCGAACCGGCACTAATGGTACCATTAGTACCGGCTCAAATACAAACCGGCACTAATGTGCTTCACGTTTGACCCTTTTTCTACTAGTGCAGCCACCGCCGCATGAGAACACGCGCACTTGATTGGGCCATCGGGATATGGAACAAGACAAAAAAATCTAAGTATCATCCTAATTTAAGGGCTAGATTAATTTGGTATTCCCAATCCCGACCATCTGTATCTAGTACCGGGGTGCCGTAAAAGAACCCGGGACGACACTATGTGAACCATTACTTTGTTATGGCGCATAGATTAGCATCGTGGTTGGTTTTTGTTAGTTCTATTTTGGGTGCACGCATCGAACTCGTCGCCCCCCCCCCCCCCACCCCCCCCCCCTCCCTTCCTTTAATTTGATTGGGTCAGCCTTGAAGTATTGCATCATCGTGTACACTCTCTATGTGGCCCTCGTGATTATATATGCATGATCAAAGGGCAGATAAGGCTTCTAATAAAGATGAATCGTGCACAGAAGGTGTCGGTTCAACTCCTATGCACCCGCACACACTATTTCAGTCGTTCCTTACCTTTGGGATTATGGCAAGTGGCAGACCATATCAGAACCAACTGCTTCAAGTAGGTAAGAAAAACCACTCTCAGGAAGAATTGCTCTTTTGGGTGAACATCGACTGTATAGTATGATTTCTTGCTTCAACTTCTCACGAGTGCATCCTGCTCTACTTCACCTGGAAACTTCAGTTGAGGTATCCATGACAACTCAACCTGAACCACAACTCAGCGTGTTGAGTGTACTTATTGTAGACAAACTCTTAATTAGTATATTAGCACAAAATATTAGTGCATTCCACTTCTAGGTAATCTAGCATAGAGCCAACGAGCTAGTGTCAACCTTGCTTCTGCATTCATCAGACCGTAGAAGCTACACAAGTCATGGGCAAGCTCCAATTTGATTTAAACTACAACTTTTTGTGTTGATCATCTAGCAACACCTCATGTGGTTGTATCGGTAGGTGTGTAGGTTCAGAGAGGGGTTCACGCTTTGGCGGTGTGGCACCAAAGATCAAGTATTGTTCCAGTATTTATATCGTTAGCCGTATCATGTGTAAATAGTTGGTATGTAATGAAAATGTGTAGTTATTTCAGTTGACCTTTAAGTAGAAAACAGCTAGTAGGGCTTCTAGTAAGAATGAATTAAAGACCCTTTTCTGCACAGGAATTGAACTTGTTTTGCTGGCCAAGTTCATAAAACTTGTGTGATTTTTTTCTACTGCTAACTGGACTACTAAAAATGGCTTGATGTGTGTTGCAAACATGTACAAATGATTTAAGAGGATCAAATATTGGTATATAGAAATTTTGGTGCTACCTAAATAAGATGCAGTGTGTACTACACCCAAATCGCAACTTTCTCTGCCTTACCAGAAAGAAGTACTGTTCTTCCGGTGCTGAAGGAAGATGTGCATCAATGTTGTAAACCAGGAGGTCGAAGTTAGTGGAAAGCGAAACTCCCATTTCTATGAAATCTAGCATCGCCCGCTCACATCTATGCAGCTAAATTTGACCATAACAGCTATGCAAGAGAGAAGACCAAGCATTGCTTCAATTTATGCTACAAGTTTTGGTGTTGATCCACTCCTAAAGATCCATGGGGTTTGTGATTGTACCGGTAGTGTGAAGAGTGGTTCGCTATCCAATGGTGTGGCATAAACAACCTACTGCCCCATTTATAATGTTAATGTGACGTACAAAGAGATGTTATACAATGAATGGCTAATTATTTCTCTCATACATTTAGGTTAGAAAAGGACGTACACGGTTTCTGGTAGAAATGAATAGCGCACACGTTACTCTGCGGGAATTGCTCTTTTTTTTCAGTTGGAAGAGTTCGTAATTTTCTTTTCTGGTATTACATCTACTAGATAACTGTAAACTGTTTGTTTAGTTCTTCTGGGTGAGTGTTGACTGCAGGGCCGGTCCTGAGATTTTAGGGGCCCGGGGCGAAAGTAAAGCTCGGGGGCCCTTAGTATATATAGTTTGTCTGGGGATATAAGGGCCTTAATATAAGCAACATAACAATTATAGTAATATTGCTGTCTGTATTTTTTATCATAAATTTAAAAGGAATATTGATATGAAATACAGTTTCTACAAACAATGCTGAAAATAAACAAATTTGCATGAAAAGTTTAACAGTAAAAGCCATGCATCATGTTGACGAAGATAAATTACTTAATTAGCAATAAACAATTAGTGATAATGATCACCTATTAAAATTGCCGGAGAAAGAAATTGCGGCAGGCAAATTTGCACCAAAATTAGCCTAAATCAGCATGATCTCCTGCAATCGCCCGTGATATCCCGCGATTTTGACCTGCATGCAAATCATCGCAGGCAATGTTTCAGCGGCAATTGTGCCGCAACCACGGCCGTTTCTGCTGCAGTTTAACATCATAAATACGATAATACCTTGGATCGGTTGAATCGCTGCCAGTGATTGTCCGATCCGGCGCTTGGCGATGAGGCAATCTGTATATGCGTCTGCGCCATGCGCTCGGCGATGTCTGGGTGATGGCGCAATCTGGCGCTGGCCTGGAGTAGAGATGGAAGAACAGAGTTCATCCGTGAAACAGCGACTCGCCTTCGCGTCCAGAGATCATGATCGTGGCTGGGATACTCGAAGACGTGAACTCACAATCGGATCTCGGAGCTTCTTTTTAGATGGGAATTAGGAAACTGGACGGGCGTCACGCAATCAACTCGTACGAGCCTATGACTACAGGGGCCCTCGCCTATGGAGTTGATGTGCTCGATCGTGCGTGGGCTACCAAGCTGCGTACGGTGGTTGCCAGCCCAACGTAGCTTCGACGGCTCCGGGCGTGGGCTAGCTAGCTGACTGCGACATGCGCTCGTCGTAGGCCAACGTACGTACCTAGATGGGGGCCCCTGGACATTGGGGGCCCGGGGCGGCCGCCCCCCTGCCCCCCCTCAGGGCCGGCCCTGGTTGACTGCATAGTATAGTTTCTTCCTTCATCTCATGGTGTTGGGCGTTCAACCACAATTCACCTAAGAATTTGAGTCTAGCCACCGGGAATACGACGAGAGATTTTATGGTATGCTTAAACTAATATGGACCCTCTCCATATATTCTTATCCAACAGATGGGATTAGTTATACTCCGACATAGATGCTTAGGAGAACCACCACCCAAAGTTAGGGAATATGTACTATAGAAAGATACTATCATTTCCCTAATTACATGATGTCATAACAAACAACATGAACCAATCCACTAGAGATCTGTGAGCCAAGAATTATCAATTATGGCATGCATAGTAAGACCACATAATAATTGTCGGCCACATAATGAAACAAGCACAAGGGAGATGCACAAAGTCAAACAAACACAATGTTGATGAACATGTAATTAATAAATGTAAAGTTTCAAGAAAACATTGTAACATTCTGAACAACTGCAAAATGAACGTATTGCACGGCATGGTCGAGTACAGGGATACAACAAAGCGTGGGGAGGCCTTACTGGGTCCGAGGCGCCAAAGTTTGATTGGTGAGGAGGTGGTGAGACATACAACAACGGAAGAGGAGGCAGCCACTGCTGCGTGAGACCACACACACTTGATTAGGGCATGATGGAACAATACAAAAGTTCTAAAATATCGTCTTAATTCAAGGGTTAGATTTAGTTGGTATTCTAGCCCATATCTATGATTATCAAGGTGTCGTCAAAAGAACTCAGGTGGACACTATGTGAACCATTACTTTGGTTTTGAGTGGAGTTGTCCGAAACACACTTATTAGCACCGTGCTTGTAGTCGTCGCTAGGTGGTCCACGGACATTGTTGTAATTGTTATTACCTCTGTTGTTCTTTGTACTGCCATGATTGAAGATGAATAAATTGAAAGTTTCTCGCAAAAAGCACACACAGATTAGCACCTTATTTTTTTTAGTTCCCTTTCGCATGCACATGCCAAGCTTTCCTCGGTTTGTCGCCAATTTCCCTTTAATTTTTTTGGGCGAGCGTTGAAGTACTGCATGATCTACACCCTCTCTGGCCCTTCTAATTGTATAGGCACGAGCATACAACAGATATAGCTTCTGATAAAAAATGAATCACGCGCCTATTTTCTCTGTCGGAAGGGATGGTGTCGGTTGACCTCCTATGCATCCACACACACTGTCTCGCAGCTCTCCCTCCCATGCGTAATTAAATCCATGTCAATGCACGCAAACAGTACCTGTGTCACTACATTTTCTTTCAAATTTCCCTTTTTCTTTTCGTATATTTTCCTTTTTCTTTTTCTTTTGAATATTCTTAATATATATCCAACATCTGGTTGGGCCGGCCCACGTACGGGATTCGTGTGTTCGTCGTTCGCTGTCTCTTCCATCGCCATTTCCTGCCTGTTTAAAAAAAATTTCTTCTGTGGATTTTTGCTTCCGTTTTTTCAATGTTTTGTTCGGTTTTCAGAGGTTTTGTTCTTCTATTTTTGTTTCGTTTCCATTTTCCTTTGGTTTTTTTCTTTTTCTTTGTTTTATTTTATATTTTTTTTCTTCTTTGCCTTTTTGTGTGTTATATAAAAAGTCACCCGTATTAAAAAAATGTTCATTGCATATTAAGAAAATCTTCATCATATATATGAAAAAGTAAGCATGCATTAGAAAATGTTCATTGTGTATTACAAAAATGTTCATCATACATTAAAAAAAGTTCACCATATATATTAAGGAAACGCTCAACGCATTTTAAAAATGTTCAGCATATATAATGAAAATGTTCAATGTGTATTTAGAACTATTCAGCATATATCACAAAAATGTTCAAAGTGTATTTAAAAATTATTCATCCTAAATTAGAAAAATGTTCAATGGTGATTTTTTTTGTTTTTTTCTGGCGCTGCCTTTATAGTTCTTAAAGGTTTGTGCGGCATTTAATAACAAATTTTCTGTTGTGGTAAAGATCAGTTACTCACGATCATGAGGTTGTGAGTTCAAATCCTTTATGGGACATTTATTTATTCAGGTATTTTTATGACACACCGAATGGGCCGGCCCATTCAGATCCCTCGTCGGTTTGACGCTAAGAGGTCTCCTGGTATGTTTGATTTTTGTTTTCCTACAACCAATATGTCTATCAGTGTCTCTGGCCCGATGGAGAAAGCACAACAATTCCGTTCAGCTCTTTTGGGCTTAACTGTTCGTCCTCGTTCCAAAAGTGGCACATTCTTGGTTCAGGCAAAGATGAAGACATGTTTGTCTCAAAAAAAAAAGATGAAGACATGTTTGCCCATTTTGCAAGTTGGTGAATGATTTGTCCTCCGTGCCAAAGTTCATGTTTTGCTTCTGGTTGTTGGGAACACGTCCTCCCACAAGTATGGGATCACACAGATGAATGCTTATACTTCTGTATCGCTTTTAATATATTATCCTATATACATAAGAAGTTCACCCCCACTACCTTGTTTATCTAAGCATGCAAGCTATCCATATCATCATCCATTCTCCTCTTGCCACATCAGCACTAATCCTCCACTCCGCTAATCCACCACTATCCACCATGGCATTTTTTCTACCATCATAATCCACCATGTCACCATAAAATCATATTGTCATTTGATAGCCACAGGGTATCCCAAAAGCTGATCTCCTGTACTGCATGGTTTCTAGTTGGCTCCGCTCAAAAAAAAGTTGGCTCCGCTTTCCTTGGCTCCTTGGCTCTCAGGGGCGCACAGGCGGACCAGTGATATTAGACCGTGTGGAATCAAACCTGTATTTTCCGTGTGTAATCTAAACTTATCTCTCTTATTAGCCACGCAGTGGGGCGGTGGGCACGCAGCCGTGATCTGCGCGAGCTAGAGACGACATGCATGCGTGTGCGAAATAGTTACAGCAACTCGCTGCAGATAATTACTGCCAAGCGAGCATGCAACCAATTACATCAAGTGCATGCATGTCGCCACTTAAATAGTGTCGTTAATTATTGCCTAACCCTGGAGTTACATGGATCCAGTATTTGCTACGTGGGTTGTAACCCATGGTGTAGATTAATTATACCGATCTAAAACAATCGCACCGTCTGTTTCGCGAAAAAGAAACGTCCCAGGTAGGGGTATTTCCTAATACGTAACGACAATAAAGTAAAGATTGTGGACGTGCCAGTATACAATAGTATACAAATAAATAAAGGACAAAAACACATAGGGAAATACTACTTTATTAATTCTCATGAGAATTACAAAGTGCGGTTTCCCACATGATTACAAATATTGCCATGGATAACTACATCTGACTAGTATCCAGCGATTGTAGAGGTTCTGGTTCCCGGAGCCTCGTAAGACGATCCGGTTAATTACATCCGCGGGGCAATCCGCGGAACACCTCCGATTAAGCTGCGATGATGGTCGTCGTCTTGTAACCTGAAATATTCTCATGATATGTTGAGAAGTAAAAGTGGCAGACATGAATGTTCTAAGGCCTGGTCGGCCCTGGTATGAAGCGTCCGGCCTCGTCGGCACCGGGTTCATAGTGAAGCCTCAAAATTGTGTTCGACCTCGTTGGTCGCGAACAAAGTGAGTCCGGCCTCGTCAGTCACGGAAAGGGGTAATGCCTCCAAGTCTCGTCGGTCGCCCGGCCTCGTCGGTCGCGGGGAGGGGTAATGTCTCCAAGCCTCATCAGTCAAGGAGATAGTGCGTCCGGCCTCATCGGCCAGGACAAAAGGGGTTCCGGCCTCGTCGGTCACTGAAAATGGGTAATGTCTCCAAGTCCAGCCTCATCAGTCAGGAGAAATGATTTTCGGCCTCGTCGGTCGCGGAAAGGGGTATGCTGCAAGACATTCTATGAAATATCCGGCCTCGTCGGTACCGAATGATCACATAAAGTGCGTTGGCACTGTTAATCATTTGACACATGGTGTGAACCAATTTATCTTTAATCATGGAGCCAATCTCCAAAATTCGCCACTCAATCGCCGCATGATCTTGAGTGTGTTATCAAAGTATGGGACTTTGCCGCAGTTCAAGTCGCTCGTAAACATAACATGGATCTAATGAAACTCTCCTCGTCACCACTCGACCACCTTGTGATCCTGATTGTGCGAGGTTCAGGTAGAGGGATTCTCTACTGCCATGATTGGATTGGACTTGGCAATGTGTTCACGAGTCAACCTGCTATACCTTCGAATGTTTCAAGCAGAAACTCATCCTGCTTAGGACAAAGAACATTTCTAAGTGTAGCACTGTTTCTTCGGTTGCGACTCTACGATGTCGTCTGTGCTATTTTAAAATGATCCTATAATGCCATACATAATCTGAGAAGCTTATAGTGCACCTTAGATCATGCCGGTTCTACACATCAGTAAGTTGATCCTGATCTCACCAATTTTCTAAAGGTATTCCCATGCACCAATCGTCCTGAAAATGTTATACGCCTTTACTTGGTGTGTTTTCTATCTCTCACAAAATTTGTAGCTCAAAACACCATGCCTACTGTCCGGAATAAATCACGGATTAAAGCCATGTTGGCTGTCATTGTCATGGACGAAAATTGCTAATTTTATGGCTTGTTTTTCCAGCCTCAAACACCATCCACGTGCATGTCATATTTTCATCTTCCTTGGCACCACACCTGTTTTATATTTGCCTGTTCTTATGGGCACACGCATCAAGCCCACCTATTTTAGTTCTTATGAAACCTGTTCGCCTTTCTTTAACAGAACTTATTCTCCGCGTGTACCTATATGGGTTGGCAACCATGATCGGTGTAAACCGACACGGCCCTGTTCATGAACCACACCATCATAGACCGCCATGGATTCGCCTATCTTGAATCTGTTCGCCTTTTTCTTGTGAAACCTATACGCCATACGCTTGTACCTGTTTTGTTTAGATCGGCGAAGCAATCTATATTTTGAAGGCAACAATTGATCGAGGCAACTCAAGATTGAATAAATCAATCTATTTTCTGAGGCAACATGATTGGATGAACCAATCTATTTTCCAAGGCAACGTGATTGGATGAACCAATCTTTTTTTCGAGGCAACCTGATTGGATGAACCAATCTTGATCCGAGGCAACAATTCCGAGACCGATAAATCGATCTTACATATTCCGAGGCAAAAATGAGATTGGACAAACCAATCATTCATCTGAGGCAGCAAGAAACGAGGGGAAGAGAAATTATAAATCTCACCGTTACTTACCATCGGAGTGTATGTGGCCGGATTGATGTGAATGATCGATGCTCCTGCTCGGACGTGCGCTTGACTGAGATGTGTACGCTTTGTGTGTGCAGCCTTGTGGCCGTATGAGTTGTGCATGAGCACCTCCTATGTGCAGCATGGCGGTCGCTTCGTGCGAGCGGCCTGACGGCCAGCTTTATCTGGTGTGTCTACGAAGGCCTCGCAGCCATGATCTATATATGCCTGCATCTGTGTCTACGGCCAGATGGCCTCGCGGCTGCCTTCGCGTGCTTGTGCCCCCGTGAGCGGCCTGGCGGCCCACCGTGTGCCTCTGTGTGTAGCCCTGTTGCCGGCGGCGGCCGCGTGCGTGGGAGCGGCCAGCCATGTATACGTGCGTATCTTGAGAGCGGCCTTGCGGCCAGCAATATATGTGAGCCTCCCTCCGATGATGTGTAGACGTGCTCCTTTATATAGGGAGGAGCTAGGGCGATGAGGTTCTCCCAGCGCGCCGCCAGGGGTCGTTCGGCCGTACGCATCGTCGGGAGAGATATGCGGCAACGCATCTCATCTTGTGTTATCGTGTCCTCTATTCAAGCTAACCATCCATCCTTATCTAATCACAAGCCAGCAACCGTACTGCTCCTGGACCCAAGAGATGCGTACGTGCGTGTAACTCCAGGAGGTTGGCAACCGAGCTGGCCAAACACTTAGACATCGTGTCAGGTTTAGGGCGTTGGGCGAAATATTTAAATGACATATATGTGATCCAGCATGCTAGCTTGCATGGAATGCATGCATTCATCGGTGGTTCGACGTTAAATATAGTTGGTCACCTTGTGCAACTAAGCCTTGCTAATTGCACGTTGGTATGGAGATCCTTATACAAGTGCACATGCAAAATACTATCACATTTGCTCTTCATGTGATTCTAAGAAAATGATTAGGAAAAACATTTCGAAAATACTTCCCATGCTCATAGATACTTTGGTGCGACAAAATCTCGTCAAACACCGTCATTTTCTCCTTTGTCACGCTGACAACTCGACTCCCACTCAAAAAGAAAAACGAAAAAAAAACTGACAACTCCACTGCTATCTCTTCCGCCTTCATGACGAGAGCTCTTCCGTCCAAGCATGCGGCCACATAATTCATCCCCTCATTATCTCACCATCCACAACCTTACAATTTTTTGGTTTCCATTAATCGTCGTTCGATACCTCTCCTCCTCCCAACGTTTCACATCTCTGCATAGGCGCACACCATTAGACGGCGACGCCATCTTATAATAGCGTTGTCTCCGACGTCCTTCTTTCCTCTCCCATCTGCAAGGTTGATCAATCGATCCGACAGGGACTAGAATTTTAGAGTCCATGTGCTCTTTCTTCATTTCTCCTGATTCCTAATTATTCTGCACTTTTTCTTGGCAGACTACAACAATGGGCACCTGACCTACATCGCCGCCATGGAGCCGTCCGCATCAAATGCATGGAGTGCATCCACTTGGACTATGGTTGAAGCCATGCTATCACAAACATGCTTTGGTCCGTCCGCTTCACATGCCGCAACTGCGAGTATGGCGGTGGGACAATGTCACCACGACATGGAGGCCATGGGCGCACCTGCTACGAGCTTTGCTTCTGCCCCATCTTGCCGCTGCGGATGCATCTACTTTTCTTCTTCCACACCGTTCGGACGCGCTCAAACATCACGTCACCAAGCGAGGCGTTGGCCATGAGGCGGGAGCTCCACCATGCCGACTATGGTGAGCTGTTCCACCTGAGGCACATGCATGGGAACAAAATGCCCGACACCATGCTATGATTGATTGTCATCCGGCCATAACGCGACAGAGCCGGAGGTATAGGCGAGACGACCTCCTCGCCTTTTCCATGTAGAAGGCCATGGTACCTACTCCAACTTCCTCTTTCTTTCACCCGTAAGCTAGGCAACATTTTGTTTGTACATAACACTGGCGTTTTTTAGTGGAGGATCAGAAGGTGATGTTGGGGTCATTCAACCCTTGGTAGGAGCCTCTGTGGTATCTTTGCAAGGGATTCATGTTAGTATGCACAACTAAGGGTAACAGGGTCTTCCGTCAGACATAAAAATAGTTTGTTCAAGGACACCATGTATATTAATTTTGTCCTACTGAATTTATATCATGCCACAGTATCTATGTGTGGATTTTTTTTCAGTTTGTGGTGGATGATGGTAAATTTTACCTGGAGATACTACTTTGAGACTAGGAATGACTCAAGACAAGATTTACTACTACATAGTGTAGGCAACATCAAAGGAGGAAACTAAAGACACGTTCAAGTAATCAATTGGCAATGCCTTATGTATGTGTGTGTTTCTCATGTAACAAGCTAGCAATATTAAAAAAATCTAACAATTTCTTTTGCTTGAATTCCCGCAGCAACGCGCGGGGAATAATCTAGTTACACTAGTAGATACTCCCTCCGCCCCACAACAGAAGACAGTTTTACATGCTAACATAGCTTAGAAAAACGTCTTATATTAAGTTCAAAAAATTCATATATCATGGAATGGAGGGATACTAGTTACCACTTGATTTTTTTTCCTGAAAATTGCAACCGTCATTGACTAAGAGAATAGTTGCAACTTCCTATTAAGATCCTCGCGACTAGGGCACGCCGGGACGGGCTCTTCTTTCTCGTGAACTCTACCTTAATTAAGAGAGTAAAAGCCCCTACGAAAGATGAAAAAGGACGAGGAGCTAAGTGAGTTCTGTTGTCTTTTTTTTTTTGCATCGAAAGTGAGTTCTGTTGTCTGAGTCCATAAACTTTAAATAGTTTGTGTATATATGTTTTTCCATATGTAAAAAGTGTAAATTGTAAAAACTAGGGTCCACCTCCGTATTTTTTTAATACGACTCGTACTGTGGTATCCTAGAATAGTTAATAGTTTCTAAGAATGATAAAGTACTCAAGCACCGTGAGTGTTCTAACGTGTGAGTCTTGTAACGAAGTGTAAATATGCACTGCCGTGTGTCAGAGTAGGCAGTGGCGGATCTCAATTTATCTGCATGCATGTGTATTCCAGCACCAATATACCATCTAGCAGCAAATCTGGCAGGAGCTAAGACCCTACCCGGTCTAGGATGTAGGTTGTACGGAAAGGAGGAGGGTCGACGGAGGCTTGAGCATGGCTGCCGGCGGCGGGGCGCCGTGGTGCGCTAGAGGCGAGGCGGCGGCGGCGTTAGGGTTTAAGGGTCCGGCTCCTCTGGGAGCCGGACAATAGGATTTGTCTTATTAAATCTCAAAAGAGTCTTACAACTTGTATATATAACCACCATGCAAATAAAAATAAGATAACTTGGGCTATGCCCCTAACTAAACCTGCCCGATGGGCCTCCTACGGGCATAAGTCTGCCCGGTCATAACAAAATATGCCCTTTGTAATTCACGAGCAACTGAAATGATACCATCATAGCAACCATGCCTTGCTATCAACACAAGGGGCAGAGGAATTGTCCAGTGGGAAGTTGTATCCTGGCATAGGGGCTCCTCATCATCTTCAATAGCAATGACTTCTTTATCGTCTGAAGTTGGTTCAGCAAATGGTGTGTCGACACTCTCCCACTTCAGTTTATCTATACGAAGAAGGCTATTCTCTTCATTGAATCATTCATCCAAAACATCAATGTTGTCCAGAATGTTGATAGATTGTTTAAACTTGTAATCTCAACCTCTATCTCTCTCTCTCTCTCTCTCGTAACTATCTCTCTCTCTCTCTCTGTAACCATCATATCTCTTGCTATCGATGGATTACGTGTAAGCCACGACAGGGGGTTCCTATCCTCAATCAATATAAACAACGCGGCTCCCTTACGAGGGAGTAGGAAAGCTTCCATCATGCATGATATACAAAGCCTATTCTCTTCCCGATCTAGTTACCAGAAGCCATCCCCATCGCCATGTCTTCCAGCTCGGCACCGGTCATCCTCAACCTCAGACCTCCACCAGCCGAAAAGCTCACCAAGGGGAACTACCTCTTGTGGAGGGCCCAGGTCATGCCCGGCCTGCGAGAAGCGCAGGTCATGGAGCTCCTGGATGGAACAGAGGCAGCGCCCCCGACCACGGTGGAGCAACAAAAGTCGGACAAGACCATGGAAGTGGTACCCAATCCACTTTATGCGCCATGGCTATCAAAGGATCAAGAGGTCCTCAGCTACCTGATGAACTCCCTCTCCAAAGAAGTCCTCGCGCAGTTCGTCGGTAAGGAAAATACCTATGATTTGTGGACCGACATCACCACTCTGTTTGTCTCGCAGTCCTAATCCCGCATCAGGAACTTGAGGATCGCCATCACCACGACGAAGAAGGGCAACATGTCCAACACTGCGTACATCTCCAAGATGAAGAGCCTCGGGGACGAACTCGCGGCAGTAGGGCGCCCGGTCTCCGATCCCGAGATGGTGGACTACGTGCTCGCGGGATTGGATCGCGATTATGATCCGGTGGTGGCAGCCATTGGTGTTGTTAAGACCTCCATCAACGTCGACGAGCTCTTTGCTCAGATCGTGGCGTTCAACCAGCGCATGGAGATGCTGGGCGATGGAGGAGAAGGCGGCTTCAACACTTCAGCGAACCTAGCGTATAGAGGCCGCATCTAGTACAGGTCTAGGGCGCGCGTGCGTGGGGCCAGGGGGCGCCGCCGTGGGAGGTGCTCCCCCTCTACTCCAAGCAGCAGCAACAGGGGCGCTCGAGGCAGCCGTCCCCAACAACAACAGGAGCAACGTCCACAACACCGGGACTACCCCGAGTGCCAGATCTGTGTCAAGCATCACCGAGGAGGCACTCGTGAATGCTGGGTCCGTTATGAGGAGGATGCGTACGAGGAGAATGAGGCAAACATTGTCACCGACTCCTACGACATCAACACAAACTGGCATGCGGATACCGGTGCTACAAATCACATCACGAGGGAGCTGACAAGTTGACAATCAGAGATAAGTACCATGGACATGACCAAGTGCACACCGCAAATGGTTTTGGTATGGATATTACTCATGTTTGTAGTTCAATTGTTAAAACCCCCATGAAAAAGTTTCATCTAAACAGAATTCTATATGTGCCTGAAACATAAAAAGATCTTCTTTCTGTTCATAGATTTACCCTTGATAATCGTGTCCCCATTGAATTCTATCCTTACTTTTTCTTGGTTAAGTACTTGGACACGAGGAAGGTACTCCTTAGAGGCAAGTGTGTGGGAGGTCTCTATCCAATCATATCTTCATCAACGTCATCAAATAAACAAGCTTTTGTTGCTGTCAATCCTTCTTATCATAGTGGCACAGTAGATTAGGTCATCCTTCATCAGTTATTGTTAAGCTTGTTCTTAGTAAGAATAATCTTCTCAACAGTCATGAGTCTAGCATTGAGTCTTACAACTTGTATTCTCAGATGTATGGGGGCCAGCTCCTACTTATGTTGGTAGACACTCATACTTTGTAATCTTCATTGATGACTATAGCAAATTTACTTGGATCTATATTTCTAAGAAACAATCTGAAGTGTTTCAAGTTTCAAGAATTTTCAAAACCTTGTTGAACAAAACTAAATACTAAGGTCATTGATATGCAAACTGATTGGGGAAGTGAGTATAAGAAGCTCAATCTTTTTTTTTTCAGGAACTTGGCATCTCACATCATATTTTGTATCCCATGCACATCAACAAAATGGTTCCGCCGAAAGGAAACATCGTCATTTTGTTGAAATAGGGTTAGCCCCCCTACTAGCAAATGCATCAATGCCATTGAAGTTCTGGGATGAAGCATTCTTTGACTGCCACATATCTCATATATTTACTTCCTAGCAAAGTCATCAAATTTGAGACTCCTATCATACGTCTTTTTGGCATTACTCCTGATTATAAATCACTCCGTGTATTTGGTTGTGCTTGCTGGCCCAACCTTCGGCCATATAATACACGCAAACTTGCATTTCGCTCAAAGAAATGTGGCTTTCTTGGGTATAGTCCTATTCACAAAGGAGTCAAATGCCTAGATGTTTCCACCGGCAGGATATATATTTCTCAAGAAGTTGTGTTTGATGAATTAGTCTATCGTTTTGAGTCTCTTCATCCGAATGCTGGAGAACTTCTCAGGAAAGAAATTCTTCTCCTTCCACCAAATCTCCAAAACATAGATCAAGGGGGCGACAATTGTACTAATCCAACTGATGATCCTACTAGTACTGGTGTTGTGTCTCCTCCTGTGTAGGACCTTCCAGAAAATGCGGTAGAAATTGGTGCGGAAAATGATCCAAATTTTGGTGAAAATGAACCAGTATTTCATGTGTTAGAAGAAGACAAAGCTGGCACTGAACACGAGGGAGATCCGGTGTCACCTGGAACTCTTATGCGTCATGGTTCCTCGGATCGGGCGCACAGATCAGCGCTAGGTCGCGTGCTAGACAGAGTTCGCCCACACCACTCAGGCGTCGCCACGTCGCTACGTGCGGGATCCGCCTTGCGCCCCACGCGTGGGCCAGCGATAGCGACAGTTGCAGAAACCGTGTCGCCCAACTCGGGATCTCCTCCCCACATGCATGCACATGACGGCAACATGGGATCTTCTGCGGCTGCCGAGTCAGGCGCAGCCACATCTTTGGCCACACCGTATGCCTCTGAGTCTAACCCAGGATCCTCTGTGCAAAGTGGTTCCAAGATGTCACCAGGATCTTCTGCAACAGACTCATCTACACCACCTCCAATGCAGAATACTACACGCCATGTGGTTCAGCCATAACTTATTCCACATGTCACAACTTGGCTTAGAAAAGGTATAAGAAATCCGAAAATTAGAACTGATGGCACCATAGGATATGGCATGTTGTGTGTTACAATGGAACCGATGAATCTAGAAGATGCACTTGGAGATCCAAAGTGCAAAAATGCAATGGATGAAGAGTACTAGGCACTCATGAGAAACAAAACTTGGCATCTTGTGCCTGAGCAAAGAGATAAAAATATCATTGATTGTAAATGGGTTTACAGAATCAAAAAAAACCAGATGGTTCAATTGACAGGTATAAACTACGTCTAGTTGCAAAAGGTTTTAAACAACGTTATGGTCTAGATTATGAAGATACTTTCAGTCGTGTTGTTAAAGCTGCAACTATTAGACTTGTGCTATCTATTGCAGTGTCTAGGTGATGGAATTTGAGATAGCTAGATGTTCAGAACGCGTTCTTGCATGGTGTTCTGAAAGAGGAGGTTTACATGAAACAACCACTTGGGTATGCAGATAAGAAATCATCTTATTATGTGTGTAAGCTTGATAAGGCACTTTATGGGTATGGACATGGGACCCGATCCCTTTTGTGCGATGTAAGCAACGGACGCCGAACGCCCAACTGTTTTATCTTTTCTGAACTCACCAGCACACCACAACAAACTCAGATCGAAAGGATTTATACATGGGCCAGTGCACGCACACGATCGATGCAGCCCTCCTCCCCTACTCCCACGACGCGTTCGGACGCGTACGCCGCGGCTGCTGCTAACTAACGCCAACTCACTACGCGAGCAGGCACTACCGGACTCGCGGGCTATGCCTACGGCCCAGGGCCGTCGGCATAGGTCCTTTGCCGTCGGCATAGATCTATGCCTACGGCCGCCGTCGGCATAGCCCCGTCGGCGTAGATCACGTCAGCGTAGATGTGTCAGACCGTCGGCGTAGTATAGCCGTCGGCATAGGTGCTTATGCCGACGGCCGTGGGATAGCCGTCGGCATAGTTTAGCTGTCGGCGTTGTTTTCCATCTGACGGCAACGGACGGCGCCGTCAACAGCGCGATTCAGGAGACGACACGCGGCGCGATTCAGGAGACGACACGTGGCGCAGGTATGCCGACGGCTTGGCCGTCGGCATAGATTTCCATCTATGCCGACGACCTAGCCGTCGGCATACCTGCGCCATGTGTCATCCCCCGGCTTCTCCTGGCGGCAGGGTTATGCCTACGGCAAAGCCGTCGGCATAGTTTGCCACGTGGCAAGCCCTGGTAACTCCTGGGCATATATATGCCGACGGCTTTGCCGTAGGCATAGTTTTTTTTGTTTTTTTTATTTTCCCTGTTTTCTCTTTTCCAATTCATTTGACAACATTTCAAAACAGAACAATATGAAATTATGCAGAAATATGACAATTCATCATGTGAACATACTCAAGTTCATCTAAACATACTCAAGTTCACCATCATCATCTAAACATACTCAAGTTCATCACATCATCTAAAGATCATCACCGATGGAAGTTCCTGAACATAAAAGTAGTGCAAGACATGAAACATGATAAAAGTAGGAATATGAAAGGCATGGCACGATGGCCACATGCACGGAATCATGAAGCAAGAGCACCCCCGCCAAAAGCACCACCTCCGCCATAACCACCACCACCTCCGTCAAAAGCACCACCTCCGCCAAAACCGTCATCGCAACCACCACCACTCTGCCAGATCGGAGTGACTGGGGTCGACGGAGCAGGAGTCGAGCCACCGGTCCCCTACATGTTTCAAAAAAGATTCTAACGGTAAATATGATATGATAGTGTTTCATGAACGAGAACTAGTTTGCTAGTAGTTAGGCAAATGTACTAACCGAACCATCACTGCCTAGTGCCACCCATTCATCGAACGTGGGCACGTGTGGGGGTTCTCCCGCGGGTGGTGGTGGGGGTCCCATTTGTGGTGGGTCCAGGTCAACATAACCCAAGTCATCATCCTCGTTGTTTCGGACCACGTCATCATGTTCCTCTTGATAGAACACTCCCTCGTATGTCATGGGGTTTATGTTGTAGTAATCATCATCGTTCGGGTCCGGTAGCTTACCATGCGGCGACACCTTGAACACAACTTCCCAACCCTTTAGGTACTCTTTCTGGCATGGGTAAGGCAGATAATATACTTGTGTGGCCTGGGTAGCGGCGATAAAGAGATCAGCTCCGGCATAGACGGTTGATGGTTTAACTTCAACTAAACCAACAGAAGGCGTATGTCTCAGACCCTTTTTGGGGTCGAACCATCGGCATTTGAACACAGTGAGACTTAGGTGTTCGCGGCGGATACGCCTCTTATCTCTGCGGATACGCCTCTTACATCTGGCACACGGGCATTCTGGCACCATCCTCATTGGACTACGGAATATCTCTTTCAAAAACACATCAGTTTTCTCGACCCACTCTGTTGTTACTTGATTCCGATGGAAAAACCCACTATACATCCACTGATTATCTGCCATCTCTACTTTATTGGAAGCCACACAACAAAATTAAGGATTCATTTAAATTACTCACATCAATATTTTATTTTTTACAAGGTTGACGAGAAACGACATTTAATCCACCTACATCTCTAATAGGTAAAGATGGGTCCTAATCCCACCCGAGAATGTGTAGATTGAGTACGTTGTCCATGCTCTACCCCATTCCGAGACAAAATTTCGGCAGCACCTCCCCGCTGTTCTCCAAATACACGTCTCGGTAAAATGCCGAGAGAATGTGCATCCAGAGAACAACAGGGAGGCGCCGCCGAAATCCTGTCTCGGAACGGGGTAGAGCATGAACAACGTACCCAATCTACACATCCTCGGGCTGTCCGTGGAAAGCGCTGGACAATCCGAAAGAGCTGCGGTGATAAATATGCAATTGAATGCAAATTTATCGATGCAACCCTTTCGGACGGGAGACCTACGTTACGCGACTTGATGTGAAAATTTAATCTAGTGACATGGAAAAAAAGTGGACGAGGTCATGGAATTGTTGCTCACCCTCCGATGTAGTCGATCAAAGGAGACGGACGATCGTGGACCAACACCTCAAACGTCGACAATCACTCCACGAAGATGGAACACCACAAATCCTGTTAATTACACCGAGTGAAAAAAATTTAGGTCATCACCTCACATTAAGCATTGATACTTTTAACTATGAAAAAAAAATCATGTTTCGTCAAGTGTCAAAAAATTTACTCTTCCCTCTCATCTCATCTTCACAATACATATATCTATAATATTGAGTATGTATCTAAAAACATAGTAAAACTACACAAATATCCATTCATCTACCATCTATCTATCTCACATTGTGCACTTAATTTTTTTCACATTTATACTCTCTTTCATTTCATTCATCTATCTAACATCCATCTATCTAATCATCTATTACTATATATATATATGCATTCATCTACAACATTACTACACAAAAAAAGTTAAAAAAAGTTCTTACCTACGGATGAGGGGGCGACCACCGGAGCAGGGGGGCGGCCGGTCAGGGCAGGGGACGACCACCGGAGCGGCAGGGGGCGGTCGCCGGAGGGGCTGGCCGGTCGGACCAGCAGGGGGCCGGCCGGGGCGGCGTCCACGCAGGGAGGGCCGGGGGGAGGGAGGGGCGGCTGGAGCGAGGGAGGAGCGGCGGCAGGCGGCGCGGGTGCGGTGGGATGGGGCGGCGGCGATGCGGGTGGGGGCGGCAGGGGGCACGGGCGAGGCAGGGGGCGAGTGTGGCGGCGGCGGCAGGGGGCGAGTGCGGCGGCGACGGCAGGGGGCGGGGGCGAGTGCGGCGGCGGCAGCAGAGGGCGAGTGCGGCGACGGCAGTAGGCGGCGGGGTCGCGGGGAGCTGGGAGAGAGTGAGTGGATGAGGGTCGACGCGAGGGGATAAGGCAAACTATGCCGACGGCTGTCGTCGGCATAGTTGCCACGTCACTGATCCGCGTGACAAGTCCCCTATGGCCGCAGCTATGCCGACGGCTTTGCCGTCGTCATAGGTATATTTTTCATTTTTTAAATATTTTTAGTAGTTCATATTTTTCATTTTTTAAATATTTTTAGTAGTTCATGTTTTTCCTTCTTTATGTTTTTTATTTCATATAGATTTTTTAATGTTTTTTATAGTTATACTTTTCCTTTTTTATGTATTATTATTTCATATGGATTTTTAATGTTTTTTAACCGCTCGGCCCTCTCCTCTCCCGGAACCACACAGAGGGGAGGGGAGGCGCCGAACTCGAGCAGCTTCGTCCGCCGAGGCCGTGGCCTGGTCGCGGGTCTGGGGTGGGGGCGGCGGTGGCGGCGGACCCACATCTACATCCCGGCCGGAGGCCCCGGAGGCCGCCGGCCACAGCCGTAGACGCGCGAAGGGCAATCCGCTATGGCCGCAGAACGTCTACTACCGTGTCATCGCCGTCCGTGAGGGGGGAGGGCACATCCGGGCCAGACCCACAACAAGATCCCCTCCGTGTAGACCCGACGCGTCCGATTCCCCCCTCCAGGTGCCGGCGGTGGCGCCGTCCGTGAGGGGGGCCAAACCCCGGAGACGCGTGCCGCCTCTTCGGACATGCCACCACACCACCCCGCATGTATGAGGGCCCGGTGCGACGCTCCGGTGGCATTGCTACCCCAGGGCCCCCGTCCCGCCTAACCCTGTAGCGTTTGACCACGGGATCTAGCCCTTTGACTTTGCACGGACGGGATTTGACCAGTGGACCTCTCCACCCGGTTGTGTTAGTTCAGCCCATAGGAACACTTTCGAGCAACATCCGGGCCAGACCCACAGCAAGATCCCCTCCGTGTAGACCCCACGCGTCCGTTTCCCCCCTCCAGGTGCCGGCGGTGGCGCCGTCCGTGAGGGGGGCCAAACCCCGGAGACGCGTGCCGCCTCTTCGGACATGCCACCACACCACCACGCATGTATGAGGGCCCGATGCGACGCTCCGGTGGCATTGCTACCCCCTCCCCCCCAGGGCCCCTGTCCTCCCTAACCCTAGAGCGGTTGACCACGAGATCTTGCCCTTTGACTTTCCACGGACATGATTTAAACAGTGGAACTCTCCACCCGGTTGTGTTAGGTCAGCTCAGAGGGACACCTGGGAGCAACATCTGGGCCAAACCGACAGCTACATCCCCTCCGTGTAGACCCGATGCGTCCGTTTCCCCCCTCCAGGTGCCGGCGGCGGCGCCGTCCGTGAGGGGGGGGGCACACCCGGACACGCGTGCCGGGCGTTTACAACCACCACAACACTTCCAAACACATGAGAGGCTGCCTACGCAAGATTTGACGGCATGCTAGCCCCCGGAGGCCGCTGGCCACAGCCGTAGACGCGCGAAGGGCAATCCGCGTAGAGGGGATTTTTTGGATACTTCTCCATCACCAAAAATTATGAAAAAATATTATCGTTCCTATAGCACATGTGCACACGTAGTGCAAAAAAACTCATGATTTTATCGCACTCCGAGTATTTAATAATATTCACGCCGCATCGTTACCGCAGAATGGCTACTACCGTGTCATCGCCGTCCGTTAGGGGGGGCCACGCCCCGGAGACACGTGCCGCCTCTTCGGACATGCCACCACACCACCCCGCATGTATGAGGGCCCGGTGCGACGCTCCGGTGGCATTGCTACCCCCTAGGGCCCCCGACCCGCCTAACCCTGTAGCGTTTGACCACGGGATCTAGCCCTTTGACTTTGCACGGACGGGATTTGACCAGTGGACCTCTCCACCCGGTTGTGTTAGTTCAGCCCATAGGAACACTTTGGAGCAACATCCGGGCCAGACCCACAGCAAGATCCCCTCCGTGTAGACCCGACGCGTCCGTTTCCCCCCTCCAGGTGCCGGCGGTGGCGCCGTCCGTGAGGGGGGCCACGCCCCGGAGACGCGTGCCGCCTCTTCAGACATGCCACCACACCATCCCGCATGTATGAGGGCCCGGTGCGACGCTCCGGTGGCATTGCTACCCCCCAGTGCCCCCGTCCCGCCTAACCCTGTAGCGTTTGACCACGGGATCTACCCCTTTGACTTTGCACGGAGGGGCTTTGACCAGTGGACCTCCCCACCCGGTTGTGTTAGGTCAGCCCATATGAACACTTTGGAGCAACATCCGGGCCAGACCCACAGCAAGATCCCCTCCGCGTAGACCCCACGCATCCGTTTCCCCCCTCCAAGTGCCGGCGACAGCGCCGTCCGTGAGGGGGGCACACCCCGGACACGCGTGCCGGGCGTTTGCAACCGCCACAACACTTCCAGACTTGTGAGAGGCCGTTGGCGCAAGATTTGGCAGCATGCTAGCCCCCGGAGGCCGCCGGCCACAGCCGTAGACGCGCGAAGGGCAATCCGCGTAGAGGGAATTTTTCGGATACTTCTCCATCACCAAAAATTATGAAAAAATACCATCGTTCCTATAGCACATGTGCCCATGTCGTGCAAAAAAACTCATGATTTTATCGCGCTCCGAGTATTTAATAATATTCACGCCGCATCGTTACCGCAAAACGTCTACTACCGTGTCATCGCCATCTGTGAGGGGGGCCACGCCCCGGAGACGCGTGCCGCCTCTTCGGACATTTCACCACACCACCCCGCATGTATGAGGGCCCGGTGCGACGCTCCGGTGGCATTGCTACCCCCACAGGGCCCCCGTCCCGCCTGACCCTGTAGCGTTTGACCACGGGATCTAGCCCTTTGACTTTGCACGGACGGGCTTTGACCAGCGGACCTCCCCACCCAGTTGTGTTCGGTCAGCCCATAGGTACACTTTGGAGCAACATCCGGGCCAGACCCACACCAAGATCCCCTCCGTGTAGACCCGACGCGTCCGTTTCCCCCCTCCAGGTGCCGGCGGCGGCGCCGTCCGTGAGGGGGGGCACACCCCGGAGACGTGTGCCGCCTCTTCGGACATGCCACCACACCACCCCGCATGTATGAGGGCCTGGTGCGACGCTCCGGTGGCATTGCTACCCCCAGGTCCCCCGTCCCGCCTAACCCTGTAGCGTTTGACCACGGGATCTAGCCCTTTGACTTTGCACGGACGGGCTTTGACCAGTGGACCTCCCCACCCGGTTGTGTTAGGTCAGCCCATAGGGACACTTTGGAGCAACATCCGGGCCAGACCCACAAAAAGATCCCCTCCGTGTAGATCCGACGCGTCCGTGAGGGGGGGCACACCCCGGAGACGTGTGCCGCCTCTTCGGACATGCCACCACACCACCCCGCATGTATGAGGGGCCGGTGTGACGCTCCAGTGGCATTGCTACCCCCCAGGGCGCCGTCCCTCCTAACCCTGGAGCGGTTGACCACGAGATCTAACCCTTTGACTTTCCATAGATGTGCTTTGACCAGTGGGCCTCTCCACCCGGTTGTGTCAGGTCAACACAGAGGGACACCTGGGAGCAACATTCGGGGCCAAACCGACAGCTACATCCCCTCCGTGTAGACCCGATGCGTCCGTTTCCCCCCTCCAGGTGCCGGCGGTGGCGCCGTCCGTTAGGGGGACCACGCCCCGGAGATGTGTGCCGCCTCTTCGGACATGCCACAACACCACCCGGTTGTGGTAGGTCATCCGATATATATAAACACTTGGAGCAAAGTCCCCTTCGTATAGACCCGATGCGGCTGTTCCCCATTCCAGTTGCCGGCTGGTGGCGGCACCGTTCGTGAGGGGGGTCACACCACTCTGTACAGAACCAAAAAATAATGTATGTATGCTTATTAACACATACGGTATGTAAGTTAGTTAAATAATAATAATAAATAAAACAGTGAAGAAAAAGAAAAAAAAACTATATGTATGCTTATTAACACATATTATATGCTTATTAACATACTAGATGCTTATTAACACATACTATATGTATGCTTATTAACACAATCTATATGTATGTTTATTACATACTGTATGCTTAATAGTAATAATAATAATAATACTATATGGAAAAAAGAAAAAAAGAAGAAAAAAACTATGCGGCAAGGGCAGATGGACAGCGCCGCGGATCGATGACGTGTCAGATATGCCGACGGCTACCGTCGGCATAGGTCCTGGTCGGTGCGCTCTGGATCGGTGACGTGTCACCCGTATCTATGTCGACGGCCGCCCGTCACGGCCGTCGGCATAGATTTAACGTCGTTAGCCGGCCGTGATGCCCGTTGTCGGCAGGCCCGCATATATGCCGGCGGCCTATGTATGCCGACGGCAGCTGTAGGCGTAGTCTTGGATAAGCCGACGGCTGTTGTGTGCCGACGGCTGCTGTCGGCGTAGACGTGGATAGCCCGACGGCCGTTGTATGCCGACGGCCAGGAGCTAGCTGTCGGCATAGCTCGGACTAGGCCGACGGTAGCCGTCGGCATATGTTTGGCTGTCGGCTTAGAGCCCTGTTCCGGTAGTGAGGGCACGTACCAATGAATGAGCAGACGCAAGACGCAATGAAACGCACGCACGCAGGCCAGGACGACCAGCATGACCAGCACACATTCCCACACTGGTCACCACGACCTCCGTGTCTTATTTCTAACAATGGTATGCTCATGAGCTTGCTAGCTCCATGCACAGATATGGATGCCGAGCAGCTGCTCCGTAGCTCACGCACATCGGCATGTAGGTAGACTCTCAGGTGAACCCCACACGCGGCTCAAAGGAAGGAGATGACGGCAGCGTATGCGGCCGCCGACGGGTTCGATTGTGGTCCAAGATGAATCTGGGACATTAGATGAAAAAGCAACCGTCACTATATCCAAGCCACCGATACAAACGTATATCACACATACCTAAAACGAGATACAAGGATGTCGGGAATCGACACACAACCCCCAATGACTACCAAGCACCTACAAGAGGAGCGATCGTTCGGAAAGATGTGCGCCGGACCACGTCGGACCAATGAATCCAAGAGGATGCCTCCAAGAAGGAAACGGCCATGGAATGTCCCGTTTGATCGAACATCAAATCTTCACCCGAAGCTAGACGGAAGGAGAGGGTGCACCAAGACCGAGCATGCAGGGAGGAACACGATGCCCGTGGACGTTGTCACTGTCGGCCAGTGCGTGGACTGGGCAAGTAATGTACTCCAGTGCTTCCACCCTTCCGTCGCCTCCCCAGTCCGCCAATCACCTGCAGCCATGGCAGCCGAGCGGCCATGGTTGCCCGGCCGCATCCAAGCCACGCAGTCTGCCCACGTCTAATGCGTCTCCCACCGCCAGGAATGCCGCCCTGCCACCAGACCACCACGAGAGCCCCCAAAGGGCACGACTTGAACCAGATCCACGCCCCCAACCGCCTCTGAAACAGCCGGCGGGCACCTTGCCTTAGGAAGAACCGCGACCGGACACTGGCCCGGGGAAGGGTGAGGTGGAGGAGCGGCATAAGGCCAAGACAAACACCCATGTGCCGAACCGGGGCACACGACGGCGTACCCGTCCCTGATATAGCTTCCCCCCTTCCCGAAACCACCATGTTTAATTTCGCCCCTGAGGCAAAGGTCCGGACCAGTCGACCAAAGAGTCGACTTTTGTGTGGGCGTCACACCAGCCAAAGGGTTTCCGCTGGATCCAACCCCACCCAACGAGATTCGTGTAGTTGGCGCCCGGAAACATCGCCCTAAGCCACTATGACTTGGACCCGACAAGGGAAGGAGCTGATCGGGCTGGAAGGGAAGGATTGATCTTGCGGTGGCGCACCTGCAAGGAGGGTTGCACACAGGCGATCGAGGGAAGTTTTCTCCTCGTCGCACGTGAGACCAAGAACCTCACCAACACCACCAGGAGTGACCCGCAGCAAGGTCTATCTCGCACCCTCCGCCTGGGACCGCCACCCTGGTGGCCAAGGCCCTCCACATGCTGTGGAGCCGCCATATCCCCGTGACACATTTATTGAAGTCAAGTGTGTGTGCGAGAGCACACCTCTGGCGGCAGAGGGGGCAAAGGGGGAGGGAGAAGAGCAGTGGAAGCTGCTAGGATTACACCCCGAGTCGCCTTAGAGCATGGTTAATAGTACAACCAGTTGCTAGCTATATGATATTGACACGTCATTTAAGGCCAAGTTATAGCCGACAATTATAATAGTTAGATGTAAATAAGTACTACTTTATTGGTACCTGGCCCACCTTCCTCTCTCACAAAGTGTCTAGGAGCACGTGCTAGAGCTGGTTGTTAGTTTGTAGCCGTGCTTCTCTTCTCTCTCTTTTAACCCAGCAAACATATACAACTATTTTAATTAAGTCTTACAGCGCGCCTACGTCATCCTATTGTACTTGCTCTTAGAGGAGATGATGTGGAGGCGGGGGGAAAAAGAGCCAAACTTCTAGTCTGACATCTATCCTAGAGCATTCTCTGTAGTGAACTAAACACGATAGAAGCATCAAATTGCGAGGTGAAGGAGAGAGGAAGTACAACTGCAGCTCATCATACCTTGTTGTCAATGTTGGGTTTGGGATTAGTTTTCCCAAGGATTCATTCAAGTGTCAAATGGATCTCCTTGTTCAATCCCTTGTCATGTTTGTTGTTAGATGTGTAATTGTGTTTGAAGTTTTTCTTTGCATCCATGATGTCTATTGAGCTCAGCAATCAATATAGATGATTCTGTGTGGGGATCAAATATGGTTGTGGTTCTTAAGATGGCTACATCAGAATTAGCAAACATCACAGATTAGTTAACACATGTTGGACTGAAACTGGAGGGAATATAAGTCTGTTGTATTGTTTTCATCACAGTACAAGGATGAGTTGAAGTTCATTCTTTTACCAAGTATCAATGTTTGATAAACAAATAAAGACAATATATGTGTACATTGAAATTTCGAAGCTGATCCTTTGAGGATGGAGAAAGCTGGATGTACTGTACTTGATAAGAGACATAGATTGTACTTTTCTTGTTTTGTGTAGTTTGCTGAAAAAATAGCTACATATAAAATGTTGAAATATTTATGTCTCGAAGTCTCGGAGGTCATCTTAAATATCAGTGGGTGGCCAACATCTTTTATTATACACCCACTTTGTTGTTGCTTTAAACATGGAAATGACAGTAAGTTGATATAATTTGCAGGTCATTGCATTTAGGAGGATCTTCACATGATAAATGTTACCGCAGTAGGTTATTGAGTCCTTACATTATAGGAGCCTCTCCATATATGTGTGTGTGTCTTCTACATCCTTCATCCACTATGTTCATGCCTAGCTTGGCATTCATCTTTCCGTGACTCTAGGGCAAATTAACACAGAACCGCAAGAAAAAAAACTATTGTTGCCCATGAAGAGATTTAGCATTTGTACTATGAGCGTAGAAGTGGGATGCACCAGAAATACCATTTGAACTTGAGATAAAGTACTTGCAAAAGTGAAACAACAGGAAGGTAGGTCCCAGGAATGTTTTGGTGGCAAGACGTGATTTCCATGAGGGAAGGAGCGTCTGGGATATCCTAGTTAGGGTTGATGTACATGAACAAGGTGGCTTACTGGGCGAACCAAGTTCTCAACATGCTCAAGTAATAAGAGTCGCTCCCCTACCAGGCAGAACGGCCACTACACAATGCTGGGGGATCAAAGCTTTCGAGCTACAGCCCGCAAACAGGTAGTGTCAAGGCTCAATAAAAACTAGCCTCATCAATCATATATAAGCCGTAGTCTGTGCATGGTACCGAGCTCGAATTCTTGGTTCTACAGCCAGTGAAAGAATCGGCAGCCCATGGCTGCGGCATTCCATTGAACAGGTATGCAATCAGTGACAAAAATAGATGTGAGGACAGTAGGAACAAAGATCAAATCATGTGACCAATCAGTGACCTAACGAGGGTGACAGGGTGACCTTTTGTGCTCAGCCGTGGGCAAGCATGAACATTACGTGGCTACCTCCGGCTTTGGCGCCTTGTCCTCTGAATCTTGCTGAGATGGTGCAGAGCATACGATCATTGGCAAATAGGCTGCACGAAAGCCGGATGACGGAGTGATCTGAGCATCTCCTCCATGTGCGCTTCGGCCCAAGGTCATGCATAAACGAAGCGCTTCCATTGGAAGCCTTTTGCAAACCGCGTGAAAAATATGCATGCTTCACAAAGATGCTGCTAATCGATCGAGACCTCCTTTTTCTTATGGCAACAAGTCCTGAAGAACGAAAGCTCTACCGAGGCCATTGCTTCTCAAAAAAAAAAAATCTTCAGCTACTCTATGCTACTGTATCTCCTGGAACGTAAATGCTGCCCCTGACCGCTAGGCGAGGCCCCTCCTCCTCACCCCCCTCTCCTCTTCCCTTCCTCGCCGCCACTTGAGGCAGCCACCGGGCAAGCCCGGGGCGTCAAGGATGATGGCGGCGGGGCCTCGATTTCAGTGGCGGAGATAGGGGGTGCCAGCAGGGGCCCTGGCCCCCCTAACATCCAAGATTTGTTGATAATTTGCTTGTGAACAGTGCTAAATGCCTCTCTTTCAATGATTTGGCCCTCCCCAATCTGATTCACCATCACTTGGCGCCCTCGATCGATTTTTTCTGGCTCTGCCACGGCTCGGTTTCCCTGCTTCTGCATGGGAAACCCCGGATCTGGAGCGGCGGCTCCACTGGCAAGGCACGGCCGGCAAGCAGCCATGCGGGCGGTGGATCTGGTGTCCCTGCCGCGCGGGCAGCGGGATTCGATGGTCGTTGGCGGCCGGCGGCGGCATTCTGCGACGGTCGGTGCGCGCGATCTGGCGCCTCCCCTCCTCCCATGTTTGGCGTGGGTGCTAGCCTGGTCGGGCGGCGCTTCCTCTTGGTCGCCGGTTCTGTATAGGAGGCGCTGTTGGTGGCGGGGATCTAGTTCGGGCAAAATCCTTGGTCGGCCATGACCGGCCGCGCCAACGGCGACGCCTAAGGGCGTCGTTCCCATCCTCGGAGGCGTCGGTATGGATTGATCTCCTCACTTCATCTTCCCCTAGGTCTCCCGTGAGCGCTGCCCCAATCACAAGATCAGTATGGCTGCTATGTAGCTACTCGCCAAGTAGGTCGCGGTGAATACACATGATAGAGAAATCAAGCATATCTAGTTTTAAAATATAGTTGTAGATAATTGATACAGATAGTATTTTGCTACATGAACAAGTATTGAGAGTATGAATCAGCTAGTTCTACATTACAACTGTTACAGTGATTGGCGAATTTAGAAGCCGTCCATCCACCCCAATCTGACGGTCGAAAAATAAAAGTTACGAGGAGTTACAAGATTAAAATTACGAGAAATTACAAATAACGATGGGACCGTTACATATTTTGTGTGGGACCAGTTTTTTTTCAAGGGGTAGATTCATCAAGGGAATATGTAACTCGCACACCAGAGTTTTTTTTTTTTTTTTGCAAAACTGCCGAACGAATCAATCGTGGCTTGTTTCCTATCCAGCCTCGCTCGTCGCTTCGATGTTTTCTTGTTGGCGCCCATCTTCCCTGGTCGCTGGCACGGCCCTGCTTGGCCCGTCGACGATGACCACGTTGCGCCCCGCGTCGAGCACCTCCGCCGGCAGCGAGGTCAGCAACAGCCAGCAGCCGAACTTGCGCGTTGTCTCCATCGGCCGCTGGCACACCGGACTTGACCTCGTGCGCCACAGCAACGCCCATGCCTCCCCGGCCGGGTTAGGTCAGGTTACCTGGCGCGGTGAACGGACGCTGAGTCGGGGCCGCGCCCCGCAAGCACGCCCAACCCAAGGATCCTTCTACCTGGTCACGTAGTACACTAGTATGAAGAGCCGAGGAACGACGCCAGGCCACCAGGGTTCCCATCCTCTGCTCGATTTGGTCTTGAACACCTACAGTCATGGAAACATGAATCAGTCTCGGGAGAATACGAGCAGAAGATGCATGGCGAGTTATTTAATCCGGCCGCTTACCATCTTGCATTTATCCACAGTTCCAGACTCCAGAGAGAAACCCCCTTGATGAATCTGTCATTCCCCTGAATAAGGCATGTGTTCTTAGGATAGCAGCAGCAGTACATTCAGATCTTTGGGAGAAGATAAGGTTAAAGTAGTAGATACAACATAGGAAAATGCGGAGGAGAACCTGGGTACCCGCGCACCTTATATGCAAAAAAAAAGTAATTCAAAAAAAGTTCAAAAAATTCTAAATCTTTTTTGGTATAAAAAATGATCAAGTATTGTAGTCGTATAAAAAGATTCATCGGAGAATGACTTGTGTTGCATCCTGGGTTGAAGATTTCGCAAAAAACGCTATATACAACTACTATACATGCTATATTGTCACCATAAACTTCTTTTTTTCGCCCTGAAGTAAAAATGAATCATTTCTTGTCCAAACTTTTTTATACGAGTAGAATACCTGATCATGTTTGATTTCAAAGAAGATTTATAATTTTTAAAACTTTTTTGAATTACTAAATGTTTTGGCGCATATAGGGTGCGCCAGAACCCGAGAGCACCAAGTTCCCGTCCATACAACATACCACTATGTCCAGCATTGGTTATGAGCCTCCACCACTTCATTTATAATATCTGATATCTACAGAATGATAAACAACTTCAGTGGTCTTCAAGCTGGAAAGGCTGTCAGCAAGCAGATACATACATTTGAGTCAACTATGGAAGCCACTGCTACTCATTTCATTTTATCATTTGAGGACTGAACCTTCAATAACTCTACTACATAAAGCTTTCCCTGAAAAACCTCTAGTACTTAAAGTGGTCATGCCTAATTGCTAGCATGCCGCAAGCAAAAATCAGACGAGAACACCAAAAGTTAGAAAAGGTACCTCGGTAAGTTTTGTGTGAACACCAGCAATTAGACAAGACGCCACAATAGACCTGATGACTTACACATAAATGGCCCACCAAAATCCGGTCCGTTGTCTTGCAGGGACGGAACTTCCTTTTGCCGTTTCAATTTTTTGGTGTCTTGACGGTCAAGTTCATTGTTTACTTGTCCGATAAGTTCGGCTTGGAAACCAAGTCGATTTGAGATTGTGGTCGCAACACAATACCGCCTCTGGTTCACCTTTATATACTGCTTACCAGCCTCGGCCAAAGATGCACTGAAAACACTTAGGATTTTGCCTCTCTCGCAACTTGCTCTGCCACCATGGTCTACTCTATCTTGAACGCCAGCATGCATCGGTGTGCGGGAGAGAAGATCCGAAACCGTTCGTCCATGCGATCCTGCAACCGGAGAGCACGAGTTAGGTTTTTGGGAAGCGCTCTAAGCGACTGCTCAACTTTGTCATCACGGGTCGGCTCAGTTCATGTTGAAGAAGTGCGCAAGGCTTGGCTCGCTCACCATCGTGCTGCGGAGGGCCCCCAAGGACAATTCCTTCGGCCCGGTAGTTCATCTCATCGAGGCGGAGCCAAATGGCAAGGTTGCTTGGCCTGAGGTGTTGCTCGGCAGCGGGGACTTCATCGGCGGCGGCGGGTAATAGAGCCGTAACTGGCCATGAGGATGATGTAGGACTTCTGGATGTTCGTGAAGGTTGCAATAGATTCAGGTGTGCGAAGGAGAAGAAAGAAAGCCAAGGAGGGGTAGGGGACTCACTGCTAAAGGAGATCGATAGCACGACGGAGATCGATCTAAAGTGGGGAAGAACGTGATCGTGTCGTTGATTCCTGGCAACCAGTCCAATTCCTTCAACTAGGAGGTTCAGAGGAGTGACGCAAAGCTATCCAGTTGGTTGGGCAAAGGAAGATTGTTGGGCACGGAAACAAAACGCAACATAGGCGGTGGCATGACCGGACACGCGGATCATTGTTGGCGGCCGCTCTCCGAGCGCCGCCGAAGACAAAGTTGCAAACCATCGACCTAAATACGTTGCCTTGATCCTCCATGAGGCCTCGCTGACGTCCATCGAGCTGGGAGGCACAATGTTGGGGCCATGATGGCCGCGACGTAGTCGGTGCCACTCTTCAGTGGTAGAGCATGGTTTGGTGGCGAGGATATTCGAGGTGACTCCAGCGGGTGGGCACAGTGGTGGCGTGGCGGCGAAGTGGAGTGGCAGGGGGAGACGAGCTTGGGTAGGGGAGTGGCGGCAGGAGTGGCGTGCCTGTAAGTTGAAGGGTCACCTGACAAGGGGCCCCAACGGTATTGGATATAATAAGGGGTTAAGAGAGCAAAAAAAAAGGTTCGGGAATGATGTGAACCATCCACTTTTTCTAACTCGAAAAAAATGTATTTTTCATTTTTGACAATTTTTTCAAAAATTTCCACGCACTTCCATTTTTTGCTAAAAAAAATTGGAAGTGTTTAGCTAGCATTAGTCCATCGTGGGCATTTCATATGTTCAAACGACCAAAATATGTGAAAATGGAGCATAGTTCAAGAACTAAGGTCTCAGACATTGCAACATTTTGACACATAGCTTAGGTCTCACAAATAAATCTTCACACATAGCTTTGGGCACAGTATAGAATAAAAGGCTCGCGCATGGAGCTCACACATCATCCTCAAATCCGAGCAGGCCACGGAATTTTAAGTACTTCCTTTTGCCCCGTGTCCATAAGGCATTGCTTCCTCAAGCTACACCATTACCGGAAGAGACACTATTGAGCTTATCAGACCGTGAGGTATCAACAGCTGCATGATAGAGAAAATTGTTGAACTATAAAGTAATAATAACTATCAAATTGCATGTAGATTGACTGAAACTGGAAGTATCATGTTGAAACACCAAATTTGAAGAACAAAGTACACTGAAGCACAGGCAACAAGACAACCATGCATACAATGAAAGAGGTCCGTCATGAACTTGCCTCGATACTGAATGTTGTCTGAAAAAGCACCCTTCACACACAAAGTTATCAAACCTGTATATTAACCCACACTCAGAATATAAACAAGATAGCACATGGATATATATTTAAAACTCAATGTATCTCCTCTCACTGGTTAACATTGTCCAAGAGCCATTTTATTAGACTGCAATTAAACAATTACTTTGCACTACGCAAGCTATAGCTAACTTTCTCTAATCTTACCAAAAGAAGACAAAGGTTTAGGGCTGCTGTAGGAGCAGGTCTCCATCGACTTCGGCACAACGGCTGCGACTTCGATGATGGTGCGGCCTGGGAGAGCCGCCGCGGCACTCGATCTAAGGAACGGCTCGGGAGGCGCGTCGGGAAGGCGACCCTCGACTCCTGTTCGCAAGATGGCGTCGTCGCCCTAGGTCCTCGCGCCGGCGGCGTTGTCCAGGTCCTCATGTTGGCGGCGTCGCCTCTAGGTCCACACGCCGTCGCCGCCGTCTACGCACTCGTGAGATGGGATCGGAGATATGCGACAGTTACGTGGGATTGACCGAGAGAGGCACAATGTTTCCAAGAAAAACCACGGACCATAATACCCTTCTTGATTAAATTAAATATTTTAATTGACATGTTAAAATCAACGGTCAGAAATAATCAAAGGAGGAGTTACCTGAAATTACATTTTGTAACTCTCCAATCACCGTAAAAAAGCTCGTTCTACATATGCATACTGTTGCTTCACAAATTCGGGTACATACTCAATCGGTACAAAAAAATACAAGGGCTTTGTGTTGTACTCCCTCCGGAGGGAGTACAAGAAAGAGCGCATTAGATGACTCCTCTCTGCATCCCAGCTCTGCTGGTAAAGTCTGAAAATTATGGTACCATCAGCACTGCTTTTGTTAAGGTTAAGATACGACTATAACAAATTTCTTGGAATCATCTAGGGAAAAGAGGTTCATGTTCAGGTAGAGCCATGCGACTTGACTAGGGCGACTCGGGCGGTCCCAACCCTAGCGCCGCCAGCCCCCTTTCCCCTCACTCCAGATCTCGCCGCGACCAGAGATAGCCGTCGGCAAGCCTGCACGGCGTCGAGGAAGGTGACGGCGGGGCTGGCTGCTCCTTGCGCGGAGAGCTTGGTGTGCCAGGCTCGCGGCCCCGGTCAAGGTGGGCGGCGCCTTCCCTGACGGAGGGTGGCTGCGGGTGTGTGGCCGGTCTTCCTCGGCTTGCGTGGGCGGCGAGGACCCGGTGGTGGGATCTCATGGCAGCCGTGATTCCGTCGGCCGGCCGCCATATCTGGATCGACCTGCGCCAGCTTCATCTTCTTCACCTTATCCCGCTCGATCTGGTGTAAGTGCATCTAGTGCCCCTTAGTGATTTTGGTGTATTGAAGACTTATAGGTTAAGGGACTAATGCGTTTGTGAGTGTACACAGGTCTATAAGTCTATGAGGAGTTTGATATTTACAGGAAAAGTCGACCCCTAAAAATGAATATCTTCGACTGAAGATTTTGGTATTTCTGAAGACTTTCATGAAGACTTTGAAAGTGAAGAAATTGGTGTGTCCGTGAAGACTTGATGCGAGGAATATGAAGCTTGAAGACTTTCGTTCTCATAGTTTTGTTTTTCTCTTTCTTAAGTCATAGGAAACATCGTACTGTTAAAGGGGGTCGAGGAAATACTAAGGAAAAATTTCCATGTGATGCTCAACTCAAAATCCAACACCTACCAATCCCTTCGAGTGAAGTCATTGGAAATCTCATACAGTTCAGTCAATTTCTTCAGTGACAGAGACGAAGTTCTTCTGGTCTCTGAGGAATTTGTCCTGATGAGGAGTTAGGAATTCGCCAGTGCGGATTGCCTACACAGTGAGGAACATGATAGCCCTGAGGATTTTACTACTCAAAATTCCGACCGTTGCTATGCTATGCGCCAGCTGTCCCAAAATATCTATCCACCTAATGGTCATATCATTGAAGGGCATTTATGTCTTATCATGTCGGGCTGCTCCCTAGGCTATAAATAGCCGCCCCTACAACCACTAGCTGGTTGGCTGCTCCGAGAGAAACTGACACTTGTCATTTGAGAGCAACCCATCCTTTGAGGACTTTGAGCGAAAATCATCAAGTGAGGAAAAACCAAAAACCCAAACACCTACAAACCCCAAGTGATTGAGCATCACTAAAGAGATTGATCCTGAGTGGATCCGACGCTTGTTACCTTTGAAGACTATGCTTCTTCCAGACGGTTAGGCGTCATGGTCTAGAGCATCCAAGAGGAATTGTGGATCGCCGAGTGACCAAGTTTGTGAAGGTTTGGAAGTCGCCTGAAGACTTACCACGAGTGATTGGACGAGGTCTGTGTGACCTTAGTTCAAGGAGAATACGGTGAGGACTGGGTGTCCTGAGCTGCGTGTTCAGGACTGGGTGTCCGGGACTGTGTGTCCTCGAGTTTAAATACTCAGCCGCTCCAACCAGACGTACAACTGAGACAGCAGTTGGAACTGGTCTACCAAATCATTGTCTTCACCAAGCTTACTGGTTCTAGTCCCTCAACTCTTTCTTTTCCTCATAACTGTGTTGTGTGTTTGTTCATATCTGTGTTTGAAGACTTTGACTGAAGACTTTCTCAATTTCCTCAGTTCAATTTCTTCAGTTTGTTTGTCTTCATCCTGTGTTATCCTGTGATTACAGTTCCTGTACTCTGTGCCTGTCTTCATTTCATCATGATTACTATGCTTGTATTCTGTTATGTTTACTTTTGAGTACTTATTCCGCTGCTAGTAGTTCTTCGCTAAGGAATTTCCCCACCGACAAATTCCTCAGTGAAGAATTTCATGAAAATTGCCTATTCACCCCCCTCTAGTCGATATAACGCTCTTTCAATTGGTATCAGAGCATGGTACTCCCTTGTTCTGTGTGATTTTGGTTTAACCGCCTGGAGTTTTAGTTATGTCGACCGCAGGTATGATCAAGGTCTCTACTGGGTGTCCTACCTTCGATGGGACGGACTACCCCTACTGGAAGAATAAGATGCGAATGCATCTTGAAGCAATTGATAACGATCTCTGGTATGTTGTGGAAAATGGTGTTCCCTCAGTCACACCTTCTCTGAATGCTGCTGATGTGAAGAGATTCAAGCAACTCGACTCTCAAGCGAAGAATATCATATGTGGCCATCTGAGCAAAGGACAGTATGGCAGAGTGAGTGCTTTGGAGACAGCAAAGCTTATCTGGGACAGGTTGTCCAAAGTGAATGAAGGAGTCTCAACTCAGCGTGACTCTCAAGTTGATATTCTTCGCAATCTCTTCAATCGCTTCAAAAGACTCGACAATGAAAATGTTCAACAAACCTTCGATCGCCTCACTGACATCTCAAATGAGCTTCAAGCACTTGGTGCCACTGACACCACCGACCATGAGGTGGTGAAGAAATTGCTGAGATCGCTTGATTCCTCATTTGACACTCTGGCATTGATGATACAAGAACGTGCTGATTACTAGTCACTTGATCCCGCTGATATTCTTGAGAGGCTAAATACTCATGAGTTCCAACTTGTTGAAAAGAGAGATCTCTATGGTTCAAGCTATGGCAGAACACGTGCACTGAAGGCCAAGGCAGTATCTGAGTCCGAAGATGAAAACTCTGGTAGCAACCTTGGTGATCCTGAAGAACTGAGCCATGATCTAGCTCTGCTCGTGAAGAAGTTTCAAAAGTTCTCAAGACGTGGTCGCCTTGGAAGATCCTCAAGGAGAAATGATTCCTCACCCAGTGACTACAAGAAGAGGCTCTGTCACAAGTGCAAGAAACCTGAACATTTCATTCAAGATTGTCCTCAGTGGGAAAAGGAATAAAAGAAGAAGAAATACAAGGATTACAGTTCTGATGATGCGAAGAAAAAGAAGAAATCCATAAAATCTTCATCATCAAAATCCTCAAAGTCTTCATATCACAAGAAGAGCAGTTCCAAGAAGGCTAGGGCATTCATTGGCAAGGAAATGGACTCTGAGGCTGAATCTGAAGAAAATGAGGAAGAGGAGACATCTGAGGAGTCCGAATCCGGAGTGGCAAGCCTAGCTCTCGCTACTGCATTCGTCAGCAAGTCTATCTTCAACACTGAAGAAAATGACCTCACCAACAAGGCTGATGAAGGCGATAATGACTACGCTCCCACCTATTGCTTCATGGCAAAGGGTGCCAAGGTACTCAAATATACCTCCTCTGAATAAAGTGAGAATGAATCTGATGAAAACCTTAAGCCCAGCTATTCTAAACTTGCTAAGATTGCTATAAAACAACAAAGGGCTTTAGAAAAGGTTCAAAACATGCTAAATAAAAGTGATGATATGTTGGGTGAAGAAATGGATCGCATTGAAACTTTGACTGAAAATCTTCAGAGACTTCCGTCCAAGCTTGACAAACTTCAAAGTCATCATAAAACTCTCTTATCGGATCATGAGAAGCTTTCTTATGAATTTCTTCAAAGAAAGCAAGATCTTGAAAAGCTAAGAGTGAGTTATGAAGATCTTCAGAAGGAGCGCGATTCATTACTTGCTCAACAAATCAGCGATTCTCATGAAGAACTTGTTCCTCCATGATTGAAGTGCATTGAACGTGAATCTGCTAATTCTTCACCTGAATGTTCAAATGCTGCTAATGTTTCAAATTCTTCACATGCCTCTGCTATCACTAATTCCTCATCCGAGGACATTGCTAGTATCACTGACGATGCAGGGCTGAAGGAATTGTACATGACAGGCATGTACAAAAGCCTCAAAGGGCATCAGGCTCTTTGTGATGTGCTTAAAAAGCAGATCCTAAACAGGAACCCTAGGAAAGAGGGTATCGCCTTTGAGAGGAAACTCAATGCTGATGGTACATATTGAAAGCCTGAGCAGTACCCCAAAACTACATGGGTTGCTGCAAAGGGACCTCCAGTTGATCCATCTAACTTATCTGGATTTGCATGTGAATCTCCTCATTCTGATGATTAGTCAATTGACTCCAACTATAAACTGTTCAAAAATCAGAATGGTGAAGTATTTGCTAGATATATTGGCACTAACTGCAGGAACGGCTCCCCTATGAAGAAAATCTGGGTTCCCAAAAGATGCCATGAAAATCTTCAGGTAAATGTCATCATGACGCCACCTGTGAAGAATAGGAACCCCAGATTAAATTCTTCATATGGACCAAATTCTTCATATGGATTCAAGTCCTCATACGGACCAAACTCCTCACATGTATCATATTCCTCATATGGATCAAAGTCCTCGTATGAACATCATCGTGCTAACCCGTCTGTTTCGCAGGGAAGATCTAAGAATTATGGATATGTGCATTATTCTTCAAATCATTATGTCCATAAGTCCTCTAAGAATTTCTCTGCTTACTCTTATGCTTACTCTAACCCATCTTATGTGAAACGAAATGGACTGGCTTCTATGCCATCCTTCTCGTATGGAGCTCGCAGAATGATGAACTCTTTGCCACCCCTTCAGATGTGGGTGGTGAAGAAAAAGAACTAATCTCTTCTGCAGGGTCAGGTCTCCAGACGCATGTAATCATCTGAAGAATTTGCTGGAGACCTGAGCATGCCTGATAGGACGCAAGCTAATCCTGAAGAAATGAACTTTCATTTCTCACGTCCTCATACTGCTTTATCAATTCTTTTACTTGATGAAATTGATCTGATGAATTGATGTCATATTCTTCACTGGTGAAGTATATGAGTTTGTAAGCTGCACTAATTCGTCTGCAGGATGATCAACCTAAAGCCACTGAGTGGGTCCTCGATAGTGGATGTACAAACCACATGACTGGCGACAAGAATCTATTGATGGATGCTCCATTATCTCCGTCGCATCTGAAGCATATCATCTTTGCTGACAAAGGCAAAAGTCAGGTATTGGGTCTAGGTAAGGTTGCGATTACAAAGGATTGACACATGGACAAAGTCATGCTTGTTGAGTCCTTAGGATACAACCTTTTGTCTGTCTCAATGCTTTGTGATCTTGATATGGTTGTTGTCTTTGTCAAGTACCGTTGTGTTGTGGTTATGGAAGCTGACAATTCCAAAGTCTTTGAAGGCTTTAGGAGAGGAGACCTGTATATTTTTGATTTCTCTACAGGACCACAACCAGCCATGTGCTTACTTGCAAAAGCTTTAGAAGGCTAGCTCTGGCATCGACGACTTGGTCATGCAGGCATGAGGAATTTGCACACGCTTGCGAAGAAGAAGCATGTCATTGGCATCAAGAATGTCAAATTCTTCAAGGATCACCTATGTGGAGCCTGTGAAGCTGGGAAGATGACGAAGGCCAAGCATCCAGCAAAGACTATCATGACCACCACTCGCCCGTTTGAATTGCTTCACATGGATCTCTTTGGTCCTAATCATTATTCTTCTATTTCAAATGAAGCATCTCAATATGGCTTTGTTATTGTTGATGATTATTCTCGCTATACATGGGTATACACCTTGTTACTTACAAACATGAAGTGCAGGAAGTCTTCAAACGATTTTCCTCGAGGGCTTCAACCAACTTTGGTGTGAAGATCAAGCACATCAGAAGTGACAATGGCACTGAGTTCAAGAATTCTGGTCTCGATGACTATCTTGATGAACTTGGTATTACTCATGAGTTATCTGCTCCCTACACTCCTCAGCAGAATGGCGTCGTGGAGCGCAAGAACAGGACTCTTGCTGAGATGGCTTGCACTATGCTTGATGAATACAAAACGCCTCGTCGTTTCTAGACTGAGGCAATTGATACTGCGTTCCACATCATCAACAAAGTATATCTTCACAAATTCTTCCAAAATACTGCCTATGAACTCCTCACTGATAAGAAACCCAATGTAAGTTATTTCAAAGTCTTCGATGCTAAATGTTGGATTAGAGATCCTCATCACAACTCAAAATTTGCATCAAAAACACATGAAGGTTTTATGCTTGGTTACGGAAAGGACTCACACACCTACAGAGTCTTTAACAACGTTCTTCACAAAGTTGTTGAAACTGTAGATGTGCGGTTCGATGAAACTAACGGCTCGCAAAGAGAGCACCTACCTACTGTGATAGATGAACCAGCACCTGAGGAAACTATCAAGTTCAAGGCTCCTGAGGATGTCATTCCTGCTGAAGAATTCATTCCAGAACATGAAGAACGTCGAGCTAATGCACCTGAAGAAAATGCTGAAGAAAATGGTGCTGAAGAAAACGCTGATCAAACTCTTCAACGACAACCAGCTCATCCTCGCATTGCAAAAGAAGTGCAAGTTGAAAAGATCATTAATAACATCAAAGCGCCAGGTCCTCTCACACGCTCAAAAGCTTCACATTTGTCTAACTTTTGTGGGCAGTATGCTTTTTTCTCTATTACAGAGCCCACTAAGGTAGATGAAGCATTTCTGGAGCCTGAGTGGATTCAGGCCATGCAAGAGGAATTACATCAGTTCGAGCTCAACAATGTCTGGGAACTGGTCAAACGTCCAGATACTCGCAAGCACAATATCATCGGCACAAAGTGGATCTACCACAACAAGCAAGATGAAAATGGCCTTATGGTGAGGAATAAGGCACGGCTTGTAGCTCAGGGCTACACACAGGTGGAAGGAATTGATTTCGATGAAACTTTTGCACCTGTTTCAAGACTTGAGGCTATTCGCATATTACTTGCTTATGCTAACCATCATGATATCACTTTATATCAAATGGATGTGAAAAGTGCATTCCTCAATGGTAAACTTGAGGAAGAAGTATATGTTGCTCAACCCCCAGGTTTTGAAGATCCAAAGAATCCTGACAAAGTCTTCAGACTCAACAAGGCCCTCTAGGGCCTCAAGCAGGCCCCACGGGCTTGGTATGATACCTTGAAGGAACTCCTCATGAAGAAAGGCTTCAAACCGTTTCACTCGACCCTACTCTTTTCACTAAATCTTATGATGGTGAATTGTTTGTGTGCCAAATATATGTTGATGATATTATCTTTGGCTGTACTGACCAACGTTATAGTGATGAATTTGCCTATATGATGAGTGAAGAATATCAAATGTCTAGGATGGAAGAGTTGAAATTCTTCTTAGGTCTTCAAATTCGTAAACAACACAATGGCATATTCATCTCTTAGGAGAAATACCTCAAGGATGTACTGAGGAAATTCGGCATGCAAGATTGCAAAGGCGTCAAAATTCCTATGCCCACAAATGGCCATCTGTGCACTGATGAAAATGGTATTGACTTCGATCATAAGGTATACCGCTCCATGATAGGTTCCTTATTGTACTTATGTGCATCTAGGCCAGATATAATGCTTAGTGTTTGCATGTGTGCCCGATTTCAAGCTGCACCGAAGGAATCACACCATAAGGCTGTGAAGCATATTCTTCGATATCTAGCTCACACACCAACACTTGGATTATGGTACCCCAAGGGCTCGGCTTTTGATCTTGTTGGATACTCTGACTCTGACTATGCTGGTGATCGTGTGGATCGCAAGTCAACATCTGGTACATGTCATTTCCTCGGACGATCTTTGGTCTGTTGGTCCTGGAAGAAACAGAACTGCGTATCACTATCTACTGGTGAAGCTGAGTACATTGCCGCTGGTTCTTGCTGTGCCCAATTGTTATGGATGAAGCAAACTCTCAAGGACTACGACGTCAACATGAAGAATGTGCCTCTCTTCTGTGACAATGAGAGTGCCATCAAGATTGCTCACAACCCAGTTCAGCACTCGAAGACAAAGCACATTCAGATTCGTCATCATTTTCTTCATGATCATGTGTTGAAGGGTGACATTTCTATTGAGCATGTGAAGACTGAAGAACAGCTAGCCAATATCTTCACAAAGCCCTTGGATGAGAAGAGATTTAGCAAGTTGCGGTGTGAGCTAAATATCCTAGAATCTTCGAATGTTCTTTGAAAAGGACACTCATCCTAACACTTATGCAAAATTGTTGACTTAGATGTGCAACACATGAAGAAATGTTTTTCTTCAATCAATGAAGAATAACACTCTTAGTGTGAAGAAATTAATGAAGAATTTGATTCTCAGAACCCTACGATAATTGTACGCGGTGTCTGAAATCATCATTCTTATACGGTGGGTCACACCACCACCAAAAGTTGAAATTCCTCAAATTATTCATATTCCTCAACTTTGCATAGTCTTCACTGGTTCCGTCGTTTTTCTTCATTGGCTATATATATATATATATATGAGTTTATGTCCTCTACAACATTCACTTATTGCTATTTCTTCAAGTTGGTTTTCTGCTAAGTGAATGTGATCGGACCCTTCCCCTCTATGCTATACTCAACCTAATCTGTTCACAAATTCTTCATGTGCGTTCTATTTGAAACTCGTTCAAAATCTTCACTGTGTCCTTGTCAGCTGAAGAAATTGCGAACGGAACTTTAAAACCTATCTTATCGAAATTTTCGGCTTTGCCGCTCAAACCGTTCCGCATCCGACAATACACTTATCCACTCACCCACGATCTAACACGATCTCCACCTCTCACTACGTGGGTGACACATGTCATGCGAATGAGAAGGGTCAGGGGCACGTTCGTCCAATTTCTTTGGGCGAGCAGTTTTTCACCGTGGCTATAAATACCCCTCCTTCCCTTCCTCACTTCTTTTACTCCGCTCAACCTCTCTCTCCAGATCGAGCTTCTCAAACCCTAGCGCCTCCGCTACTTCTTCGCCGCCGGTGAGGAAGAGCTTCACTGCCTCGACCTCGTCGCCGACGTACTCGCGTCGACCGCGGAAATCTTCACTCCGCCGCCGCCGTAGCCGTCTTCCTCCGCCGAGTTAGGGCGTGGAAGATCTGCACAGACGAACTTCACATCTCCTCACTCCAGTTCATCGTGTTCTTCGTCCAGGGTAATTAAAAGTTACTTTTACTGCCCTCGTTGATTCGAATGATTATCTACAAAATCTTCAAAAGCGTTTTTCTTCATATCTTCACACACTGAACACCTCACAAGTCATCTGTTCTTGATTCGTTTCTCTAAGCATCATTTTTCTTCAAGATTCCTCAATTGTGTGGATCTTCGATCTATACAACTCTGGAACCTAAGACAAAGAACGCTTAGTGAAAATCTTCAAGACTCATCTGGTCAAATTCCTCAAACTTGTTCTTTTTGAAAAACCTTCTGAGAACGCATATGACCTCTCCAAATTCCTCGCAACTATACTCTGAAAACAGGTACACATGTCAGCTGCTGAATCACTAGGTTCTCATCAACTTAACTCATTTGCAGCGTTCCTCGAAGAAAAGTTGCATACTTCTTCAAAGAATTCGATTGTTCAAATTCCTCAACTGAAGAAAATGGCTGATGGTAAAAGGCCACACAAAGGAGGAAAGAGGCCTGAGGTAAATACAACGTTTGAGATCCCTGATGACATATATGCTGGGTACTGCACACCTACTGAGGAAACCAAGAATGAGCGCAAAGTGCGCAAACAGAGGATAGAGAGGAGATGAGCAAGAGAATGGAGGGAATACAGATATGTCACTCCTAAGTACATGAAAAAATTCGCACTCAATCCTCCATGCCCAAGAGCTCCATTGGCACCTGGCCAAATAGCAGATCCCACCAGCCTCAAGCGCGGTGAGGACTATCCTGATAAATGGGCCAAGCGCCAAGCCAAGCTGGCTAAGCAAGCCAGAGAAGCAGTGAGGAAATTCAATGAAGACTCTGCTGCTGCTGCTGCCTCTGCTAAGGCCTCTGCTGTCAAGCCAAAGAAGGCTATGTCTAAGAAGCATGCGCGCAGGCCAAGTTCCTCAGCAATGCTCTCACGGCCAGAATCATCAAAGCCCTCACGACCAATTCCTCATGCTGCTCCTATTCCTCCCAAGTCCTCAGCTCCTCCGCCAAAGCCTTCAGCTGTTCCGCCTAAATCCTCAGCACCTGTGCATCTCGCCTCGTGCCAAAGGACTGCCGGCATCTCCATTGCCTCAGGTGTCTCAGCTAGTTCTCACCTGGCCCCTCACTGCTGAAGACAAAGGCCACTGCTGGACGAGGTCCTTGTCGTGGTTCTAGCTCTGACAGTGATGTAAGGGGGTATGTATGGAGAGGCTAGATCTCAGCTATTGGGAAGTTGTAAACACACCAAGATGTACGAGTTCAGGCCCTTTGCGAAGGAAGTAACAGCCCTACGTCTCGGTGCCCGGAGGCGGTCGATTGGATTACTGGCGTGTGAATAACAAGGGTGCGAACCCCTCATACTGAGGAGGGGGTGGCTTATATAGAGTTCGCTGGCCCCCTCCCGCCCTCAGTAATGTAGGGTTTAAGGTACATTTAAGGTTGGGCGTTACTGGTAACGTCCCTAATAAAGTGCTATAATGACCATAAAGACTACTTAATAGCCGACCGTTTGCCTGCAGAGTGACTTTAGGTCTTCTGGCAGTCGAGTGGTTGGCTTCATAGTCGAGTGATAGCTTCTTGGTCGAATGTCTTGAATCCGTCGAGTGGGATACCTTCAAGTCGATTGAAAGGTGACTTCCTCTAGGGACGCCCTTGGGTAGGTCTCTTTGGACGGGAATGTGCCCCTACCCTAGGTATGTAGCTTCATCATTAGCCCCCGAATGGATCGAGGTTTTGAGTGGGGAAAGAGTTGGGGAACTCCCCGACTGGCTCTTTGGGCTACGTGAGTGCCTCGCTTCGGGTCAATCGTCACGGATGACGTTGCCAACCTTTTTCAGTCGCCTTGATCCATTCCAGGCCTTTCGTCGAGCGAATTTCTTTACTTGTGACATACCAAGCGCCGGCGCGGGCGGGGTCTCCTGTTTTGACGAGTTGTTCTGCGGCCCGCGAATGTCGCGGGATTCGGATTTTGGAAGCGCGCGGGACGGGAGTGGCCGCTGTAATCGGAAGCGATCAAGCGGAGGCTCCTCGATCCCCGCGACGCCCTTTTCTCCACGTACTGCGCGCGCGTCTGCTGCGGGATTTGACTGGATAGCCTGGGCCTACCAGTCAGCCACTCGGAAGCGGTCCCTTATAAGTTGCCGGCTCGGGGTTTCCAAGCCGTGCGCTCCTTTCTCCTTTCTTCTTCCTCTCTTCCTTCGCAAGCCCTTCCGCCACCTCCGTTCTCGCCCCAACGCAGCAGGCCCGTGCGAGACTTTCGCCGGCGACGATGACGAAGAGCAAGACCTCCTCTCTGGAGCACGCGAAGAAGGCGGCGGCGCAGGGGAAGGGGAAAAGATCTGCTCGGGGCGGGTCCTCCTCTAGGACCGCTCTGCCCAAAGGTTGGATCCAGGGCGACTGGATGCCGTCGGTGCTCCGGCAAGAGGACCTTGACGACATGGTCGAGGGGGGAGTCATTCCCCACAAAGCCGCGCGTCTCCCGGGGGGAGAGATCGAGCCTCAACCCCGCGACGGTGAGTGCGTGCTCTTAGCCACCCATATCGACCGAGGGTTTTCTCTGCCGCCCCATCCTTTTTTCCGGAGTTTCCTGAATTTCTTCGGAGCGCAGCTCCATCACTTCACTCCCAACTCCATCGTATACCTCGCCGCTTTCATTTCCATGTGCGAGGCCTTCTTGGGTTGCCGCCCCCACTAGGGACTCTTCAAGCACATCTTTACCTGTCGCTCTCAGTCGGTCAAGAAGGCCAAGTCGAGTGACGAGAGGACGCAGGTGATCCAGTTGTGCGGGGGCTTGGCGATCCAGACAAGGGGGAAGAGTTGTTTCCCTTCCATCACTTTCCCGGAGTCGGTCCGCGGTTGGCAGGCAACCTGGTTCTACTGTCAAGACCAGGCGACCCCAGGGCAGTCGACTGGACTTCCTCCATTCTCTCTCGACCGAGCTGAAAAGCCTGCTTCTCTGAAAGTGTCGCCGGAGGAAAGGGCCCAGGTCAAAGTGTTGGCGGGTCGAGTGGTTGAGCTCGTCCGTGAGGGTGTGACTGGTATGGACCTGCTGGAGGTCTTCCTCCGGAGGCGTATCCAACCGCTCCAGGCCCGTGACCACCCGATGTGGCTGTATGCGGGCCTTGACGACACCACTCGGGTCCACCCGGAGGAGGTCACCGACGAGATGCTGGAGGGGTGGCTGTCGAGCATTACGGGGAACAAAGACAACCCCCGAGGAGCCAGGAGGGTGGTTCCACTCGACAATTCGTATGAGGTGGACCAGGTATGTCTTTATGCTCCCGACTGAAATCTTGTTTTCTGCATTGGTCTTCTTTGAGTTTGTCGATTGACTTTCGTCTTGTCTGTTGTTTTCCAGGCGACCACCGAGATGTGCTCGATGCCCAACGGGGCTCAGGGGCCAACTGAGGAAGGGGAGGCGAGCGGAGGTGAGAGCGGGGATGACCAAGGTGAGTGGGAGTCCGACGGTGAAGGAGAGGGAGACGACAATGTCGACTCCAGCGAAGAGGAGGAGGAGGAGGAGGTTGAACCCCCTCACCCAGAGGGGCGGTCCAAGCACACACACGACCCAGCGCGGGAACGTGGCAAGGCGACTGCTTCTGTTGGGCAGTCATCGAAACGCCCTCGGACCTCTTCTCCTACGCCGACTGGGAAGGTCCCCAAGCTCCCACGCACGACGCTGTCCAAGCCGCCCAAGGCTCTACCCAAGATGAAGATAGCTGTCCCTACCATTTCTGGGTAATAATAAAACTTGTTTTCCTTCGTCGACCATGGACAGATCCTTGGTCGATTCATTGAGCCAACCGACTGACTTTCGAGTTTTGCAGTGCTGCTACTTCTGAGGTCTCCGCCAAGGACGACGACCAAGAGCTGGAGGATGCTGTTACCTCCAACCCTGGTACGATTACTGACGTTCTGCCTTGAGTCGACTAATCATTTATTGCAACTTTGGTCGATTGAATGTTTCCTTTGTAGCCCCTCCTCATGTTGTTGACCTCCCGGATGACGATGACGATGGTCCGTTGAGGGTGAGGAGGCATAAGAAGGCGCCGGTTGACCAGGCCCCCCACTCCGCTCCGGCGTCCGAGGCCGTAGCTCGGGATGGTGGTGACACCGCTCGGGCTTCTGTGACCTTCGCCGTTCCTCTGGTGAGTGCGCGGCCCTCATCGTCGACTGCGGATCCGTCTTCGCTTTTTGCCGCATACCCCGTCCCTGAGGACCAAGTGGCTGCTGCCAAGGAGGCTATACGCCAGGTGGGGATCATGATGGAGCAAGTGAAGATGGCTCGGGAGGCCAGCCAAGCAGCCTATGACGCGAGTTCGGCTCTTCAAAGCAACGTCCAGGTCAGTCGACTTCAACACTTGTTCTGTTATGATATGCTGTTTGAAGAGTCTCTTTTCCGAAGATCTTTTGTATCTGTATCTGTACACCCACTGGGTGTGTCTGCCTATCCTTGGACGAGTGGGGGCACGCTGAGTGCACTCACTGGGTGTAGTCCCCGAGACTACGGTGGACTGCTGGCAGTCGACTGTAGTCTTTACATTGTGTTGCTGTAGCTATATTTCTTCACTCGGTTTGGTCGGGCCAGGTCGAGTGGAACTTTTTCTCTTTTTTTTGGTCAAACCAGTGGGGGCACGCTGAGTGCACCCACTGGGTGTAGTCCCCGAGACTACTGTCGAATGTTTTTTGATTCGGCTGTGGTCTTAGAAACGTCATCATTGTCTCTTAGTTACTCGGAAGCAACTTATCTTGGACGTCTATCGACTGATTTTTCTTTTTACAGAAATCTTGCGAACTTGTAGCTCGCTATACTGAGTTGGAGAATCAACAGATCCAGCTCAACCTTAGCTTGAAGCTTGCTCAGGAGAACTTGAAGAAGGCGCAAGAAGAAGCAAAAGGTATGGCTGGTGAGGTTCTCCATTCTTAATGGGTGACTTTTCTTTCTTGTCCATTCTTGATGTTGGTTCCACTCGACGCGCCGCAGATAAACTGGAGGAAGCTCTGAAGAAGAAGGACCAAGATCTTGCAGAGGCTCAGAAGGAGGCCTCGAGCAAAACGAAGCTCGCAGAAGAGAAACTGGCTTCGGTCGGAGCTCTTGAACAGGAGAACTCCAGACTGAAGACTGCTCTCGAGGCAGCTAATCGAGACGCTAGTCGACTGAAGAAAGAGAAGATGGCGCTGCACGACAAGGCGGGTGAGCTGTCGGGGAAGGTAAAAGATCTGGAGGCTTATCTCGGTGGACTCGCCAAGAAGCTGTTTGTCATGCTTGAAGGTAATTATTCCAACCCGGCTGTCTTGTAGTTGTCGAGCCTGCGTACGGCCACGGTCTTACCCTTGAATCGTGTTTGCAGAATTCTGCCAGAACTTTGAAGAGGAGACCAGTCGAGTGGAACCAGGCTTGGAACCTGTTAACTCTCTCGTGAAGGACGAGGCTGCAATGAACGTGCTCCGTCTGGAGTCTCGTACTGCCAGCGTCGTTGACTATCTGGCTCGGCTGAAAGTTGCGATGTCGCGGATCGATGCATCACTCTGGCCTGGGACGACGCTTCAAAACGACCTCGAGTCTCTGATGGCTCGACTTAACGAAGTCCCAGGTCGAGTGGCGGAATGGAAGAAATCTTCTGCTAGATGTGGTGCTGATGTCGCTCTGTCCCTGGTCCGCGTCCATTGCAAGGAGGCGCGAGAAGAAAAGCTGGCGGCCATCCAAGTTGCCAATACCAGGAAGCACAGCTTTCAAGACTTCATGGAGACCTTCATCGCTGCTGCCACCCGTATTGCCGACGGGATCGACTTGGATGAGTTCGTCGCCCCTTCCAGTCCTCCTCCCGAGGAGTGAAAACTTTAAGTTTACCTCGGAATGCCGAGTGGATTTGTAACCGTTTAAACTCTGCCTTAAATTTGCCTCGGGATGCCGAGTGGACTTGTAACAGTTATACTTTGCCAAGCCAAGGGCTCGAGTACTTTGAGGTCTGGGACCTTTTAGGCTTTTCTGAAATTGATTTCTCGTTGGACATCTTCATGGTTTGATTCGTCGAGTGGAACTTGATCTTTACTCGGAATGACCTTGTATTTGCGGCGCAATTCCGAAGGGGGAGTTAGCAGTCGACTCGCGGATTGGGTTGAGTCTTGTACTTAGGCGAGCACTAGGCTGTAGCTAAGCCTCCGAGTGGGAGGTTTGCTCTCCACTCGGTAGGGTTTTTAAACACTTAGGCGAGCACTGGGCTGCAGCTAAGCCCCCGAGTGGGAGGTTTGCTCTCCACTCGGTAGGATTTTTTCAAACTTAGGCGAGTGCCTGACTGCAGCTAAGTCTTTAGGTGAGAGAACTTAGGCGAGTGCTGGACTGCAGCTAAGCCCCCAAGTGGGAGGATCGCTCTCCACTCGGTAGGATTTTTTCAAACTTAGGCGAGCACTGGGCTGCAGCTAAGCCCCCGAGTGGGAGGTTTGCTCTCCACTCGGTAGGATTTTTTCAAACTTAGGCGAGTGCCTGACTGCAGCTAAGTCTTTAGGTGAGAGAACTTAGGCGAGTGCTGGACTGCAGCTAAGCCCCCAAGTGGGAGGATCGCTCTCCACTCGGTAGGATTTTTTCAAACTTAGGCGAGCACTGGGCTGCAGCTAAGCCCCCGAGTGGGAGGTTTGCTCTCCACTCGGTAGGATTTTTTCAAACTTAGGCGAGTGCCTGACTGCAGCTAAGTCTTTAGGTGAGAGAACTTAGGCGAGTGCTGGACTGCAGCTAAGCCCCCGAGTGGGAGGATCGCTCTCCACTCGGTAGGATTTTTTCAAACTTAGGCGAGTGCCGGACTGCAGCTAAGTCTCTAGATGGGAGAACTTAGGCGAGTGCTGGACTGCAGCTAAGCCCCCCGAGTGGGAGGATCGCTCTCCACTCGGTAGGATTTTTTCAAACTTAGGCGAGTGCCGGACTGCAGCTAAGTCTCTAGGTGAGAGAACTTAGGCGAGTGCTGGACTGCAGCTAAGCCCCCGAGTGGGAGGATCGCTCTCCACTCGGTAGGATTTTTTCAAACTTAGGCGAGTGCCGGACTGCAGCTAAGTCTCTAGATGGGAGAACTTAGGCGAGTGCTGGACTGCAGCTAAGCCCCCCGAGTGGGAGGATTGCTCTCCACTCGGTAGGATTTTTTCAAACTTAGGCGAGTGCCGGACTGTAGCTAATTCTCTAGGTGAGAGAACTTAGGCGAGTGCTGGACTACAGCTAAGCCCCCGAGTGGGAGGATCGCTCTCCACTTGGTAGGATTTTTTCAAACTTAGGCGAGTGCCGGACTGCAGCTAAGTCTCTAGGTGAGAGAACTTAGGCGAGTGCTGGACTGCAGCTAAGCCCCCGAGTGGGAGGATCGCTCTCCACTCGGTAGGATTTTTCCAAACTTAGGAGAAACGGATTCGCAGCTAAGTCAACCACTGGCGGATTTCGTAAGCAAACAAGAGTGACAGCAATTATTGAAACACTCTTGCCTTTGATAAAAATAAACTCCAGCAATTTTTCTTATTACATCTCGTCCAAGGGAGAGCTCAAGTGTAAAAGGGGCGGAGTAGTTCCGCATTCCAAGCTCATGGCTCGTCGATCTGGCGATCAACATTGTAGAGGTGATACGCTCCATTGTGGAGGACTCTGGTGATGATGAAGGGGCCTTCCCAAGTAGGAGCAAGCTTGTGTGGTTTCTGTTGATCCACTCGGAGGACCAAATCTCCTTCTTGGAAGGCTCGACTCTTCACATTCCGGGCGTGGAATTGACACAAGTCTTGCTGATAAATGGTCGATCTGATCGTGGCCATCTCCCTCTCTTCTTCTAAGAGGTCGACTGCATCTTGCCGGGCCTGTTCTGCTTCATCTTCGGTGAAAAGCTCGACTCGGGGCGCGTTGTGAAGAAGATCACTTGGCAGAACCGCTTCGGCTCCATAAACCAGAAAGAATGGAGTTCTTCCAGTCGACCGGTTAAGGGTGGTCCTCAATCCCCATAGAACTGACGGAAGCTCGTCGACCCAAGCGCCTGCCGCGTGCTTGAGATCACGCATCAGTCGAGGCTTTAGTCCTTTGAGAATCAGACCATTTGCTCTTTCAGCTTGTCCATTCGACTGGGGATGGGCGACCGATGCGTAGTCGACTCGAGTGCCTTGAGAGGCGCAAAAAGCTCTGAACTTGTCCGAATCGAAGTTTGACCCATTGTCAGTGATGATACTATGCGGGACTCCATATCTGAATGTTAGCCCTCTGACGAAACTGATAGCAGTGCAAGCATCAAGATTCTTGATAGGCTTAGCTTCAATCCATTTGGTAAACTTGTCGACTGCCACAAGCACATGAGTGAAACCACTTCTGCCTGTTCTCAGTGGACCAACCATGTCTAGTCCCCAAACAGCAAAGGGCCAGACGAGTGGAATGGTCTTCAGGGCTGATGCAGGCTTGTGTGACATGTTGGAGTAGAACTGGCACCCTCCACACTTGTCGACCATCTCTTTTGCCATCTCATTTGCTCTAGGCCAGTAAAATCCCGCTCGGTATGCTTTAGCCACAATGGTCCGAGAGGACGCATGGTGACCACAGGTCCCCGAGTGGATATCATCAAGGATTATCCGACCTTCTTCTGGTGTTATGCACTTCTGACCGATTCCAGTCGCGCTTTCTCTATACAACTGCCCCTTTATGACTGTGAAGGCCTTGGATCGGCGGACGATCTGTCGAGCCTCTTCCTCGTCCTCTGGGAGTTCTTTCCTTAGGATATACGCGATGTACGGTATCGTCCAGTCGGGAGTGATTGCCAAGACTTCCATGATTAGGTCGACCACAGCAGGAACTTCGACTTCAGTCGGATCTGTGGCACTTTTCTGTTGTGGGGCTTCTTCTGTGAAAGGATCCTCCTGGACTGACGGCGAGCGGATGTGCTCCAAAAACACATTGCTGGGAATGGCTTCTCTCTTGGAGCCTATCTTTGCCAGATCATCAGCTGCTTGATTTTTCAGTCGGGGGATGTGATGAAGCTCTAACCCCTCGAATTTCTTTTCTAGCTTTCTCACTGCGTTGCAATAACCAGTCATAGCCGGACTTCTGATGTTCCACTCCTTCATCACCTGATTAACCACCAAATCTGAGTCGCCATAGACCATGAGGCGACGAACGCCGAGTGAAATGGCCATGCGCAACCCATACAAAAGTGCTTCATACTCTGCTTCATTATTGGAGGAATCGAAGTGAATCTGGAGAACATATCTGAGCTTATCTCCTCGGGGGGAGACTAGAACTACTCCAGCACCGGAACCATTCAGCATCTTAGATCCATCGAAGAACATGGTCTAGTGCTCCGAATGAACTTGAGTCGGAAGTTGCTGTTCAATCCACTCGGCGATGAAATCTGCGATTGCTTGGGACTTGATAGCCTTCTTTGCTTCAAACTTGATATCTAAGGGAAGGAGTTCAATCGCCCACTTGGCCACTCGACCAGTTGCATCTCTGTTATGCAGAATCTCTGACAATGGGGCGTCGCTGACGACTGTAACGGACTGGTCAGAGAAGTAATGTGCAACCTTCTTCGTGGTCATGTAAATCCCATATACAAGCTTCTGGTAGTGAGGGTATCTTTGTTTTGAAGGGGTCAAAACTTCAGACAGATAATAGACTAGGCACTGAACTCTGAAGGCCTTTCCTTCTTCTTCCCACTCGACCGTAAGTACTGTACTGACAACTTGTCCTGTGGCTGCAATGTAAAGCAGCAGAGGCTCTTTGCTGATTGGGGCAGGGAGCACCGGCTGGGTGGTGAGCAGAGCTTTGAGCTCTGCAAATGCTGCGTCAGCTTCTGGAGTCCACTCGAACTTGTCAGACTTCTTCATCAGTCGGTAAAGAGGCAACGCCTTTTCACCGAGACGAGAAATGAATCGACTTAAAGCGGCCAAGCAGCCTGTAAGCTTTTGGACATCGTGCACGCGTACAGGACGCTTCATCCGGAGTATGGTGCCAACCTTTTCAGGATTGGCATCGATCCCCCGTTCGGAAACAAGAAAACCGAGTAACTTTCCACCTGGAACTCCGAACGTGCACTTTGATGGGTTGAGCTTGATATCATACCTCCTGAGGTTGGAAAAGGTTTCAGCAAGGTCAGCCCGCAGGTCGGAACCTTTCCGTGACTTGACCACAATATCATCCATGTATGCCTCCACATTCCGACTGATTTGAGTGAGTAGACACTTCTGAATCATTCTCATGAACGTGGCTCTGGCGTTCTTGAGGCCGAACGGCATGGTGACGTAACAGAAGCATCCGAATGGAGTGATGAAAGCTGTTTTGATCTCGTCGGGTCCATACAGACGGATCTGATGGTACCCGGAATAGGCATCTAGAAAAGACAATATCTCGCATCCCAGAGTCGAGTCGACTATTTGGTCGATGCGAGGGAGGGGAAAATGATCTTTTGGGCAGGCCCGATTGATATGTTTGAAATCTATGCACATGCGAAGTGACTTGTCCTTCTTGGGGACCATGACAACATTGGCGAGCCACTCGGAATGGTAAATCTCTCGGATGAACTCCGCTGCTAAGAGCCGAGCCACCTCCTCGCCAATAGCTTTCCTCTTCTGGACGGCGGACCGTCAAAGATGTTCTTTCACGGGCTTGAACTTCGGGTCGACTCGTAGACGGTGCTCAGCTAGCCCCCTGGGAACTCCAGGCATGTCAGAAGGCTTCCATGCGAAGACGTCCCAGTTCTCACGGAGGAACTGGACGAGCGCTTCTTCCTATTTGGAGTCGAGCATCGTCGAGATGTGAGTCGGAGCAGCGTCGGGGTCGGTCGGGTGAATGTGAGCTGTCTTAGTTTCACCGGACGACTGAAAAGGAGATTCCGAAGCAGGCTTCTTGGCTCGTAGCAATTCACTCGGATCAGCAGTCTTCTGGTACTCTTGCAGCTCAACAACTGCCATCTAAGCATCAGCGATCTTTGAGCCCTTCTGAAAACACTCTTCTGCTTTCTTTCGGTTGCCTGTAACTGTGATTACGCCTTTGGGGCCAGGCATCTTCAGTTTGAGGTACACGTAACATGGTCGAGCCATGAAGCGTGCGTAAGCTGGCCTGCCCAGAATGGCATGATAGGCACTTTGGAAGTCAACAACCTCGAATGTCAACTTTTCCTTGCGGTAATTCTTTGAATCACCGAAAACCACATCGAGAGCAATCTGTCCGAGTGACACGGCCTTCTTCCCAGGAATGACTCCGTGGAAGCTCATGTTACTGGTACTGAGTCTGGACATCGGAATGCACATCCCTTTCAATGTTTCAGCATATAGTATGTTCAAGCCACTGCCACCATCCATCTATACTTTGGTCAGTCGAGTGCCTTCGACAACTGGGTCGACCACCAAAGCTTGCCTCCCAGGGGTGGCAATGTGCGTAGGGTGATCGGACTGGTCGAATGTGATGGCATTCTGCGACCATTTCAGATAACTGGGTGTCGTCGGAGCAACCATGTTCACCTCTCGGTTAATGACTTTCAGTCAACTTTTGCTTTTGACATTAGCAAAAATCATCAGGGTGGAATTGATTTGGGGGTATCCATCGTCGCTATCTTCCTTGTCTTCGACTCTGTCCGACTCTTTTTCCTTATCTTTGGGCTGTTTGCCCTGAAACTGCTGGATCAGGAGCCGGCACTGTCGAGTGGTATGCTTTGGGTAAATAAAATTACCCTCTTCATCTTTCTTGGTGTGGATGTGACATGGTAGATCCAAAACATCATTTCCATCCCGATCCTTGACTTTCTTGGGATTCCAGGTGCCCTTGGGTTTTCCCTTGAAGTTTCCCTGGGCTACGGCCAGGGCCTCCCCAGGAGCGGCTGGCTCGGCCTTCCGCTTCTGTTTCCGACTGGAGTTCCCTCCGGTTTCTTGGGCGACTGCCTTGTGCTTGCCACTCCGGAGTCAGTCCTCGTCTTCACCATTAGCGTACTTGGTGGCAATCTCCATCATCCGATTCAGAGACATCTCTCCAGTTCGACCGAACTTCAGATTCAACTCTCTGTATTTAACGCCTTCCTTGAAGGCACAAACTGCTTGATGGTCTGGCACATTCTCGACCGAGTGATGCAGTGTGATCCACTTCTGGATGTATTCCCTCAGAGTTTCACTCGGCTTCTGCACGCAAGACCGCAACTCTGTAAGGCCTGCAGGTCGCTTGCATGTTCCTTCAAAGGTTGTGACAAACACTCGGGAGAGGTCCTCCCAAGTGTAGATGCTGCTGGGTGCCAACTGATTCAACCACGCTCTGGCTGAGCCCTCTAACATGAGAGGAAAATGCTTCATGGCCACCTCATCATTGCCACCGCCGATCTGTACAGCCACTCGGTAATCTTCGAGCCAAGTGTCAGGCTTAGATTCACCGGTGAACTTGCTGACCCCAATCGCCAGCCTGAAGTTGGGAGGAATCACTGCGGCTCTGATGGCTCGACTGAAACACTCTGGCCCCGAAGCACGTGCTCTGCTGCTGGCAGGCACATCTCTGTTGTGGCCCTCTCGATGAGCTCTGTTCCTGTCGACCAAACCTTGAACGAGGATGGATCTCACATCAAAGCCTGGGTCTCTGGGGTCGACTGGAATCCTCTGCCCAACACTATGAGGGCGTCTGTCATCTTGCCGTCGAGGCGCATATGACCCACTCCTCGGGGGAGGGGTTGGCAGTCGACGTCGATCATCACGGTCGAATCGGTGATCATACTGCTCATTCCTCCTGTACTGATCATGCCGGTCACCACGTCCCTCACGCCTCGGGGGCGATCTCGGGCTGTGAGCCGACTCGACTGTATCCGTTGCGACGGATCGACTGTGGATCCTGTTCCACGACTGAGAGACAGCAGAATTCTGGTTTCCCGCCGCCCGGAGCAGCGCTCTGATCTGCAACAAGCCCCTGCCCGCCTCCGACTGGGAGGGCTGAATTGATTCTGCTATACGGGCCGCAGCGGCCAAATTCTGAACTGGGGTTCGGTATACCTGTGGCGGCGGGAAGAGCTGACGCCGACTGGACTCGGGAGCTTGCTGACATCGACTGGACTCGGGAGCCCGCTGACGCGCTTGCTCGTCGAGTATCCGCTGGAGATTCTCCAATCGAGTGCGCTCGGCCAGGTTAGCCAAGCGCGCGTCCTCCAAGGCCCGGGCCTCGAGGGTTTCTCCGACAATAGGAGTGTGGAGCGCGTCCATGTTCCGATGGCGAAGCTCCTTTCGCTGCAATGATGTGAGAGGTTCGGGAAGATACTCATCGTGGGGATGCGATGGGTCGCCCCCACCCGCGCCTCCACCAGCGCGAGGGAAACCAGGAGGACTGTGCGTCCCATCAACCGCCAGAACCTCAGCCGCTGGGTCGCTGCTGTCGCACTCAGATGCGGTCTCCGCGGAGCCAGTTGACTGGTTGAACAGGCCGTAGAGGGATTCGTCGGGCTCGATCGCCGCGACTTGCGGGGTGGCCGACTGGCGAGCCACGGCATGGCTCACCCACCTCTGAAGTCTTGACCGACCGGAGCGCTTACGCCGGTGGGAGACAGAGCGACGGGACGATACGGGGGCCGACCGATACCGGGTCGACGGCTGCCGCAGGAGGACGCCATGAACGCATGCGCGGAAATGCGTCGCGCCGCAGACGGGGAGTGCGTCGATGTCGAGTGGTGCCTCCTGGAGCCAGGCGGAGTCGTCGGCGATGAACGTGAGCGCGCCGAGACGGATCTCGCGGACCTCCACCAAAACTCCGCATGAAACCATGATCAAAGGGATCAAAAAAATCGCAACTTCTCCAATTAGGCGCTAAGATTCCTGCCCCATGGTGGGCGCCAACTGTCGTGGTTCTAGCTCTGACAGTGATGTAAGGGGGTATGTATGGAGAGGCTAGATCTCAGCTATTGGGAAGTTGTAAACACACCAAGATCTCAGCATCTGCTCAGCCTATTGAAGAAAATGCTAGCTCCGCTGATGACAATCAGACTGCTGACGATAATGTGAGTTTCAGGGCTGATGACTACATTCCAGCCGCTGAAGAAATTGCCAGGACACCCACTAGTGGTGTGCCTGAAGACACTGAAGAACTCAGGGCAACTGCATCAGTTGTGCCTGAAGAAAATCAACCAGATTCCTTAGCTGCTCCTGCACCATCTCAACTCCAATCCTTCCATCTGCATCAGATGTGAAGAAGACCAAGGCTGCAGAGCGTGCTGTAGTAAAGAAAAGGAAAGCATCAGCTGCTTCAGATTCTTCAGCTCCGAAGAAAATGAAGCTTATGACAAGCTCATTTGCAAATCCGATCGATGCTGCTCCCATCTCAAGCAGGCCATCAAAGGACCTTGTTCCTTTTGATGGAGAATATGTGATCCCCACCGGATCTGATGAAGAAACTCCTTCTGCTACTTCGTCTGAACCGTTGGATGAAGAAATTGAAGTCGATGCGATCCCTTTGTAACGCCCTCGATGCGGCTATATCTCCCACGTGTCGAAGAACGACTTAGAGGCATAACCGCATTGAAAGCAATGTCGCAAGTGAGGTAATCTTCACACAACCCATGTAATACATAAGGGAAAGAGTTACATAGTTGGCTTACAATCGCCACTTCACACAATTACATGAATAAAGCATTACATCATCCAGATACAATCAAGGTCCGACTACGGAACCAAAATAAAAGAAGAACCCCAAAAGCGATAAAGGTCCCCGATCGACCCCAACTGGGCTCCACTACCGATCAACTAGAACGAAACAACACAAAGGACAAGATTTTCATCGAGCTCCTCCTGAGCTTGGTTGCGTCATCTGCACGGACTCGTCGGCACCTGCAAGCTGGTTTTGGAAGTATCTGTGAGCCATAGGGACTCAGCAATCTCACACCCTCGCGATCAAGACTATTTAAGCTTATGGGTAAGGTAAAGGTATGAGGTGGAGCTGCAGCAAGCGACTAGCATATATGGTGGCTAACATACGCAAATGAGAGCGAGAAGAGAAGGCAAAGCACGGTCGATAAAAGTATGATCAATAAGTGATCCTAAAATAACCTACGTCAAGCATAACTCCAACACCGTGTTCACTTCCCGGACTCCGCCGGAAAGAGACCATCACGGTTACACACGCGGTTGATGTATTTTAATTAAGGTCAACTTCAGGTTTTCTACAACCGGACATTAACAAATTCCCATCTGCCCATAACCGCGGGCACGGCTTTTGAAAGTTCAAATCCCTGCAGGGGTGTCCCAACTTAGCCCATCACAAGCTCTCAGGGTCAACGAAGGAATAGACCTCCTCCCGAGACGTTCCGATCAGACTCGGTATCCCGGTTCTTCAAGACACTTCGACAAGTTAAAACAAATCCAGCAACACCGCCCGAATGTGCCGACAAATCCCGATAGGAGCTGCACATATCTCGTTCTCAGGGCACACTCAGATGAGACTAGCTACGAGTAAAACCAACCCTCAAGTTTCCCCGAGGTGGCCCCGCAGGCAGCTCAGTTCAGACCAACACTCAGAGGAGCACTAGCCCGGGGGGGGGGGGGGGGGGGGGGGGGGGGGGGGGGGTTAGAATAAAGATGACCCTTGAGTCTGCAGAACCCAAGGGAAGGTGGTAGGTTGTTAGTGCAAATGGTAAAACCAAGGTTGGGCATTGCTGGAGGAGTTTTATTCAAGGCGAACTGTCAAGGGGTTCTCATTATTACCCAACCGCGTAAGGAACGCAAAATCCGGGAACATAACACCGATATGACGGAAACTAGGCCGGCAAGAGTGGAACAAAACACCAGGCATAAGGCCGAGCCTTCCACCCTTTACTAAGTATATAGATGCATTAATTAAATAAGATATATTGTGATATCCCAACAAGTAAACATGTTCCAACAAGGAACAACATCTCCATGTTCCAACAAGGAACAAACTTCAATATTCACCTGCAACTATCAACGCTATAAGAGGGGCTGAGCAAAGCGGTAACATAGCCAAACAATGGTTTGCTAGGACAAGGTGGGTTAGAGGCTTGGTTCAGCAATATGGGAGGCATGATAAGCAAGTGGTAGGTATCGCAGCATAGGCATAACAAAAGAGCGAGCAACTAGCAAGCAAAGATAGAAGTGATTTCGAGGGTATGATCATCTTGCCTGAGATCCCGCAAGGAAGAAGAACGAGTCCATGAAGAAGATAAACGGACATAGTCGAACGACTCCTCACAACACGACATTATCGAAACCAACCCGAAGAAGCAACACCGGAAAGAACCAAACAACATGGTAAACAACCATCACATAAACATGGCATGATGCACAATCAAGTATGATGCATGTCCGGTTTAATGATACATGGCGTGGCAAAGTGTGACAAACAATACTACAAATTAAGTGGAGCTCAATATGCAACGGGTTGCATATTGACGGAACACCACGTCAATTATTTAGATCTCTCTCGTTTAGGTACTCAACAATATTAAATGTTGGTTAACATGGCAAGAGGTGAAGCATAACAAAAACTATACCAACTAACCAATTTAAATGGGGCCGGATATAACAAAAAACAAATCCGGTAAATCCCCATATGCCTTAGTAATCTATTGCAACATTTTAATTGTTGTTATCATGATGCGGATGACATGGACAAGTTTATGCAATTTTTTATTAAAAGTTGACAAGAGCATTATGAAGCATTTGTCACCGTGGTGGAAAGGAAAGGGGTGCCACGGCAACGATAACGAAAATGGTGCCACTGCAACGTTCCGGTTCCGGTAACTCGATTGAGATACCGATGCAAAGGAGAAGTGTGCGGATGCGTACAAAAGATGGTGGGGCACTCCTGGATACCGGGTGTCCCACGAGTTGGCGACAAGGAAAACGAGTGACAATTTGAACAAGGTGCAAAACACGAGCATCTCAAACATCGCAAACATACGTTCACGAACGTCGCCTCGAGGTTATACCTTCGAAGCGTGCGTTATCGGAGGGGTTCGAGTTCGTAGTGGAAGTAGTGGTACATGAGTCGAAGAGGAAGTAGTCGTCCATGTTCGAGGAGCAGTAGTGGTACATGTCAACGGTCATCGTGGTACTACGTTCCGGTCCTGTAGTCGTACTAGGCATCGATGGACCTTCGAGGGACTTGCGTATCCGAAGGGGTACTTGGCGATCGACGGACGTCGTGGTACTTGATGGTCCGGGTCTTGGCGTATCCAAAATGGTCATCGGTGGTGGAACTTGGCGAACCCGGGGGGTATGCCTTGGCACAGTTGCGCAAAGCGAAGAAGTTGAACTAGGTGGAAAAGGATCCCGTGCTCACACAACACCGAAGACGCACGGGGTGCTGGACGCACACGCATGGTGGAGGCCTCGTACAGGAAGTTCAGAGTAGGCAAAGGTTGCAGGGGCCGACTGCAAAGGCAGAGCAGCAGCATGGCGATGAGCCCACGGCGGCTACCATGGATCCAGCGACCAAAGTTTGAAGGCGAGCAGGGGAAGGCAAAAGGAAGGGGAGGCCGATCAGGATGTGGACGTGCAACATGCGTCTCGGGCTCGTACATGAGACAAAGATGGCCGGGTTTGTTGGTGCGAGACGAGGGAAGGGGAACTCGCGGTGGCCGCGCACTGCAGCAGAAGAAGCGAAGGGAGGCGCGGCAGAGGCGATGGAGGGCCGGAGCAGAACCAGGAGGAGGAGGTTGCGGGCGACCGATTGCGGGGCTTGAGCTCCCTGCAACATCCAGGGCGAGGAAGGAGAAGGTCGAGGCCGGCGCTGGTCGACCTGAACGGTAGCGGCGGCTTCGGTTGGGACCGCGTGGCCGAAGGCGAGGCTGCAAGGGTGCCCGGGCGTTGGGGCTGCGCAACGGCCATGGATGGGCGGCGGCGTGGGCACGCAGGAGATGAAGGAGGTGGGAGGCGAGAGGGGCGGTGCAAGGTGGCGGTGTAGGCACGGTCGGAGGGGTCTCCGACGCTGGGAGCAGCGACAGGGCGCGAAGGAAGAGGGGGATCGCGGGAGAGAAAGACTCGGGCGCGAGCGCTCCTCTCCTGGCGGCGCTGGAGGGAGGAACGAAGGAGGAGGAGGGGTTCGAGGGAGATGTGCGGGAAGGGATCAGGCTAGGTAGTGCTAGGGTTTTGAGTGGGCCTTAGGAGAGGGATTAGAAGGGGGGTTCGGCTGGGCCTGCAGATGGGCCGGCCAGGTGGGCTGTTGCACTACCTTCCCCCTCATCTTTCTTTTAAAAGAAAAGAATTAGAGAGAAGAAAAGAAAAGGAGGGTTAGGGAAGGGATTTGTGCAAGGGGGCTATTTTCCCAGACTCACAAAAAATGTGAGGAATTTAAATAAAATGGCAAGGGGATTTTTTGGAGAAAAATAGATTCGCACATGTTGAATATAATTCGATATGTTTTGAATTTTGAAGCCCATTCGAAAAGACTCAAAATGGGCTGAGATTTAAGAGGAGCCTCGATAAAAGAGACGAGAAAATTATTGGGAAGGTTTGAAGGTCAAACTCAAAGAGGAATAGACATGGGGAATATTTTGCACGTGTGTTATGGTTAATTCCAAAAGAATGGAATATTTATAATAGCTCCCTAATATCGGGAGGATATGTTATAAAGAGAAGTCACCCTTCCCTCGGTTTAAATGGACCGAAGATCCATGCAATTTATTTAAGTGAGTTGCAAAAAAGACTTATGAGATGATGACATGATGACATGATGCGATGCAAAAATAAAAGGGCAGGCAAAAAGAAACACACGGCGAAACCCGGAACATAAGGAAGTCTTCTCGAGCATCGGTCTCGGGGCGTCACACCCTTCAACACCTATGATCTCCTCGCCTATGCCTCAGTTCACAGCTGAAGAGGCTGGCGTTGAAGAAATGGAAGATGAAGATGTGGACATTGGCTGCTCCACACCCGTAATCAGTGATGAATTCTGGGAAAGTCAGCATCCAAACTCCCCAATGTTCACCCCTCTACAGCAAATTCCTCAGTCCCCCACACAAACTGTTCACACGGGCTCTGAAGAAACTCATCCCATTGCATCTGTCCATGAGGAAATTCCAGCCATTAGCGCTGAAGAAACTGCTGTTGCTGAACAACCAACGACGCAGACTGCCACTGAGGAGGAACCAGAAATTCCTCAGCCTGAAGAACCTGCGATTGAGATTCCTGAGGTCGTGATGCAACTCACTGACACTCCTCTACCAAAGCCAAAGGATCCATTCTCACGCAAGCAAAAGTTCAAGGCTAATGATTTCTTCGGTGAGCACGTATTCTTCGAAGATTACAACCCATATGACCCTGCTCGCATTAGGAAGAGGCGTTTCTGGACTGATAGTCAAGCCAATTTCTATTCCTCAGTGTTGTTCAACAAGGAGAAGATTTTCTACCATGAGCATATTCCTCATGTGGATATGTAATCTCTGTCGTGCTTCGCACCAGTCCTCAGTGTTCTTCACGATGCTGGACTGCTAAACTTTTGCTCTGACATCTGCGATTGGAATGAAGAACTGATTCTTCAATTCTATGCAACGCTGCACATCACTGGAGATGCTGAAGATGTGAATTCATGGGTGCTGGACTGAATGTCTAAAAACACTCACTACACTGCATCAACCTCTGAATTGCTTCATGCTCTACCGCTTAGTCCTCCCCTTGAAGAAGCTCGCTGCATCTACAGTGAACCTGAGCTCACACATCATTACATGCAGGTGCTGATGAAACCTTTGAAGCCAGGTTAAGCACAAAGAACCAAATTCCTTGTGAAGGAATTGTTGTACGTGCCCAGAACTGTTTATCGTATTCTTACGAGGACAATCAGTCCCATCAAAGGCCACGACTCATCTGCTGAGGAAATTGTTAGCATCATGAAGAATTTGGTATTCAACATCGTTCATGGCATTCCTATCAATTATCACGATTTCTTCATGAGGACTATGACAAATGTTGCATTGTCTCCGTTTGAGCTAAAGCCTTATGCACCTTGGATTATGAGATTCCTCAGAACAAGGTCTTCACTCAACTACAAAGCTGATTTCCAGAATCACCTCAGCTACTTGCCCCCAATTGAAGTCCTCAAGTAGACATATTCCTCAGTTGATGGAAAGGGCAAAGCACCAGCTGTAATAGATGAAAGCATTCGTCCATTGGATGGTCAGTTTCGCAAAGCTGCATCTTATTCCACCAATGATGACTCTGCCACACATGACTCTGCCAATGCACCTAAGTCCACTCCTCAAGCCACTACTCCGCACGTGATGACTGACCGTGAACTTCTACTTAGTCTTCACCAGAAGGTGGATCGAAATCACAAATGGGTTAAGCGTCAGTTTGGTTCACTTCTTCACAACATGACTGCCACACACAATGCAGTGAAGAAAAACCACTACTACCTCCATCAAGTCTTCGGTCGCACCTGGGCAATCCAGTCACATCTGTATGGTGAAGAAGATCTGAAGAACATGGGTCTCAAAGAAAATTTTGACTGGTCTGCACCTCCACCGAAGAAATTCAAGAAGGTCCAGGTTCCTTCTCTGGTGGCCAGTTCATATTCTTCATCGCGCGACACTGATGAACATGAAGATTTGAACGACACTACGGCAGGCCCTACATCAACAGACGACCCCAACAACGCTGGCGCTCCTTCTTCAACATGATTATCTTGAGGGACGTTAGTCCTCATTTTCGATCCTTTTGGTCATTCAATGACAAAGGGGGAGAAATATGAGTTAGTCTTCAAGCGGGTCTACTATATGGGCGTTCGTTTTTTTGCTAAGTTACAACTCTCGTTCTTCTGAAACTTTATTGGATCGAGTTGTAATCTTAAACCCGATGGTGCTCTAATACTTTTGATGCACTGTGCTTTGATAATTTTGATGCACTATTCTGCATGCTTATTTCTTTATAATATTATTGCACACGTGCTGAATTTCATCAGGCACCATATTTCATCATGCATTTCAAATTCTTCATATTATATGTTAAATGCGTGTATGAATTACAAGATATAGGGGGGAGATCTCCATAATTCAACTCTTCAAGTGTGTATTCCTTCAAAGGCAAATTCCTCACTATGCACATCTTCAGGGGGAGTTCTTCTATATCTTGCAATCAAATTCCTCAATATCAGTAGTTACACTTCATATGTTTATCCCCGTTGAAAAATTAACCTATATTGTCATCAATCACCAAAAAGGGGGAGATTGTAAGTGCATCTAGTGCCCCTTAGTGATTTTGGTGTATTGAAGACTTATAGGTTAAGGGACTAATGCGTTTGTGAGTGTACACAGGTCTATAAGTCTATGAGGAGTTTGATATTTACAGGAAAAGTCGACCCCTAAAAATGAATATCTTTGACTGAAGATTTTGGTATTTCTGAAGACTTTCATGAAGACTTTGAAAGTGAAGAAATTGGTGTGTCCGCGAAGACTTGATATTCATGCGAGGAATATGAAGCTTGAAGACTTTCGTTCTCATAGTTTTGTTTTTCTCTTTCTTAAGTCATAGGAAACACCGTACTGTTAAAGGGGGTCGAGGAAATACTAAGGAAAACTTTCCATGTGATGCTCAACTCAAAATCCGACACCTACCAATCCCTTCGATGAAGCCATTGGAAATCTCATACAGTTCAGTCAATTTTTTCAGTGACAGAGACGAAGTTCTTCTGGTCTCTGAGGAATTTGTCCTGACTGAGGAGTTAGGAATTTGCCAGTGCGGATTGCCTACACAGTGAGGAACATGATAGCCCTGAGGATTTTACTACTCAAAATTCCGACCGTTGCTGTGCTATGCGCCAGCTGTCCCAAAATATCTATCCACCTAACGGTCATATCATTGAAGGGCATTTATGTCTTATCATGTCGGGCTGCTCCCTAGGCTATAAATAGCCGCCCCTACAACCACTAGCTGGTTGGCTGCTCCGAGAAAAACTGACACTTGTCATTTGAGAGCAACCCATCCTTTGAGGACTTTGAGCAAAAATCATCAAGTGAGGAAAAACCAAAAACCCAAACACCTACAAACCCCAAGTGATTGAGCATCACTAAAGAGACTGATCTTGAGTGGATCCAACGCTTGTTACCTTTGAAGACTGTGCTTCTTCCATACGGTTAGGCGTCATGGTCTAGAGCATCCAAGAGGAATTGTGGATCGCCGAGTGACCAAGTTTGTGAAGGTTTGGAAGTCGCCTGAAGACTTACCACGAGTGATTGGATGAGGTCTGTGTGACCTTAGTTCAAGGAGAATACAGTGAGGACTGGGTGTCCTGAGCTGCGTGTTCAGGACTGGGTGTCCGGGACTATGTGTCGTCGAGTTTAAATACTCAGCCGCTCCAACCAGACGTACAACTGAGACATCAGTTGGAACTGGTCTACCAAATCATTGTCTTCACCAAGCTTACTGGTTCTATTCCCTCAACTCTTTCATTTCCTCATAACTGTGTTGTGTGTTTGTTCATATCTGTGTTTGAAGACTTTGACTGAAGACTTTCTCAATTTCCTCAGTTCAATTTCTTCAGTCTGTTTGTCTTCATCCTATGTTATCCTGTGATTACGCTTCCTGTACTCTGTGCCTGTCTTCATTTCATCATGATGACTATGCTTGTATTCTGTTATATTTATTTTTGAGTACTTATTCCGCTGCTAGTAGTTCTTCGCTAAGGCATTTCCTCACCGACAAATTCCTCAGTGAAGAATTTCATGAAAATCGCCTATTCACCCCCCTCTAGTCGATATAACGCACTTTCATCTGGGCTTTAGTGTGGCCTTGCTCGCCGGATCCGGGTGGTGGGCGGTGATTGGATGGTGGGGCTCTTGGGATCGGGGGAAACCCTTGGCCGGCGACGGCGGCCACAACGACAATGACTCCGCGGCGCCGATCCACTCCTTGGAGTCTTCATTGAGATCCCGGTAGGGATGGCGGCGGCCCGTGCACGAGATATGGTGGTCTTTGATCAGATCTGGGTGAAAACCTGCTATTGGCTATTGCCAAGGCGTCGATGGCGACGCTGTCTGCGTTGTTCCCTTCCTGAAGGCATCACCGTGGAGAAGGTCAAGGCCACTCTCTGCTACCTCCGGGGGAAACCCTAGATTAGTAGATGGGATGACGGCGGCTCTCTGGTGTCGTTTCCCCCTTGGGGACGTCTTTCTTGGAGGTGCACACGGGCTCGAGGACTGGAGGACGACGTCTTTGGTGGAGCGATGCTTCATCTTCCACATTGATGGTGGCGGTTCTCAGTGGCGTGGAGCTGTGGAGTCTTGGTGTCTGATGCGAGGAGATGGACTCATGCAGGAGGAGGAAGCTGTCTAGCGTCATGGTGGCATTGATGGCAGAGAGGTCTGGCAAGGTTGGTGCATCAGTTATGCTCTGAGGATGGACCGAGGGAAGATGGAGGTGACGGCCCTTGCAGCGTGCGATGCTCACTGGGAGTGTGCTAGACCGGTGTGGGACCCAATCTAGGTAGTGGCTTGGATGGGACACCCGTCTTCAGAGGTTAGGCTTTGGTGCGATGTTTGTTTGGTATTAGGCCCGGACGTTCGGCACGCCTTCATCACGGGGATGGGAGTAGTAACGGTGTTGCCAAGATGGTGGCTTCAGGCTTATTGATGTATCACCTTATATGTTCTTTGTGAATAATTAATAATATAACTGCATGCATCGTCCAGATGCAGAGGCCGGGAGTACATCCTCCTTTTCTAAAAAAAGAGCCATGCGACTTGTGAATGGATCGAAGCACCACATATTGTGACATGTATGTATTGGAACTAAAACTTCTAAGAAGACTACACATGAATCCTAGGGTAACAAATACATAACAGAAATAGATGAACTGGTTGTTCATCTGACAGTTCTCTTCATCCTTGGACAGAAGAGGAACACCTTAGAGCATCTCCAGCCATTGCCCCCCCCCCTCAAGACGCATAAAAATCGCCCCTGGGGGCGAGCCGGCGATACAACCAGCGCTGGGGGCGGTTTTGCACCCAGTCGTCGCCCCCAGGCGTCGATATTGGCCCACTTTTCAGCCCCCTTTCGGCGAATAAAGGGCCTATATGGGCGAGAATAGGCCCATATTCGGCGTGGTTCGCCGTGGTTCGTCGTTGAATTATGAACATACATATTTTTTATCACATATTTCATCACAGAAAAATCAAATAGTTCAACAAAATAGTACAACAACAAATAATTCAATACAAATTATATAGTTCAACAAATAAAAACTTGTATTTCATCACACGTCGCGCCCGGCGTCGCCCTTGAGCCTTCATAGGTGCTCCACCAGATCATGCTACAGCTCATGATGCACCTGTGAGTCTCGGATCTCCTGACGCATACTGAGGTAGGCAGTCCAGGTTGCCGGTAGCTTGTGATCAACTTTGGCTAAAGGACCCTGCCTGTAGTATGGTTCAGTGTCCAACACTGGGTCTTCTTGCTCGCTCTCGATGGTCATGTGGTGCAAGATGACACAGCAAGTCATGATCTCCCACATTTCATCTTTCGACCAGGTCTGAGCGGGGTACCGGACAATAGCAAATCGAGATTGGAGCACACCAAATGCCCGCTCGACATCCGTCCTGCAAGCCTCCTGAATCTTCGCAAACCAGACGTTCTTGCCTCCTGGCACAAGGTTTGAGATGGTCTTCACAAATGTCGACCATCTCAGATAGATGCCATCAGCTAGATAGTATCCCTTGTTGTAGTGCCGCCCATTGATCTCGAAGTTCACCGGAGGAGAATGACCTTCCACAAGCTTGGCAAAGACAGGAGAGCACTGCAGCATGTTGATGTCATTGTGAGTTCCTGGCATACCAGAGAAGGAGTGCCAAATCCAGAGGTCCTGTGTGGCCACCGCCTCAAGTACCACACTGCAACCGCCTTTGGCGCCTTTGTACATCCCCTGCCAAGCAAACGGGAAATTCTTCCATTTTCAACGCATGCAGGCGATGCTTCCAAGCATCCCAAGAAATCCTCTTGCTGCATTCTGTGCTAGGATCCGAGCAGTGTCTTCCGCATTGGGTGTTCTCAAGTATTGCGGTCCAAACACTGCCATCACATCCCGACAAAACTTGTAGAAACACTCTATGCTGGTGGAGTCGGCCATTCGCCCATAGTCGTCGAGTGAATCACCGGGAGCTCCGTATGCAAGCATCCTTATCGCTGTCGTGCACTTCTGGATCGAGGTGAATCCAAGTTTGCCGGTGCAATCCATCTTGCACTTGAAGTAGTTGTCGAACTCCCGGATGAAATTCACAATCCTGAGGAAGAGCTTTCGGCTCATCCGATAACGACGCCGAAATGTTTTGTCGCCGTGAAGTGGAGCATCGGCGAAGTAGTCGGAGTAGAGCATGCAGTAGCCTTCGAGACGATGTCGGTTCTTTGCTTTCACCCGCCCCGGCGCCGAGCCACCTCGCCACGGCTTTTCATTGCTCGCCAGCAGCTGGGCGAGGGCGACGGGCACCATGAGATGCTCTTCTTTCTGGACGTCGGCCTCGGCTTCCTCCTCCAGCAGCGCGGCGAGCGCTTCCTCGTTATCCGAGTCCATCGCCGAGGCATGCAAATCGCTGAAAACCTTGCGCCTGGTGGGCGTGCACCCGCCACTAGACTGCCCCTTCGCGGCCGGAAATGGCGGCCGGAAACGCCCAACTGCTGTTGGAGGGGCTGCCGCGGCGAACTTCAGCTATTTTTCCGGCGGGGAATGGCTATCTAGCGGTGAAGGGCGGCGGGCAGCGCCGGGATATAGCTAGTGGCGGCCGAGGGCGCGGGGGGGGGGGGGGGGGGGTTGGAGACGAGTCGGGGAAGAAAATCTTGAGTTTTCACCTGACGCTGTGGGTCAGCCGCGGTTTTCCCTTGCGCCGGAGCCCCCGATCGCCCTCCAGTGTGTCGGGTTCGGCCTGCGACCGCCGGGCGGAAAAAAGACCGAACCGATGCTTTTCGTCGTCCTAGGGGCGCGACTGGGACATTTTTTTGGCGCCGGCGCCGAAAAAGTAGCCTAGGGGACCTGTTGGGGGCACGGCTGGAGAAGCTCTTACTAGCAGCAAGTATTGACAGCCATGGCATCCAGCCGAATCAGGAATCTCGGACAAGATTCAAAAGGGGCTCAGTTCCATTGCAACAAGTATGTAGAGACCAACCAAGAGTGAGTAAAAGTAGATTCTTACGACCTTCTTGCCTGAAATAAAATTTGATTTTACGACAAATAGACGGACAGAACAGAGCACATTGGTTCTTGGAGTAAAATGAGAAAGCTAGTACATGTTTCAGCTTCAAAGCTCTGTTTTGTCAAGATAACATTTACATTTTAAGTATCAATAACGTTGACGGCCAGAGGGCCAACCAAGTGGCAAGTGGTACCATCTTCCCAGGGCCCGCGCCAAACATGACACCACACGGTGAAAAATTATAAATCTAGAGTACGGTTTTAATTGAATTTAGCTTGAAAAATCACCTCATTTCTAAACATATGCATACAAAAATATTAGCACAAGATGTTCCATTAATCTTGTCACGTGATCATATGCAATTAGTTTAAAGAGGCATCTATGTAGTCTGCAATTAGGTGATCGATCGCAGCTACACTAGCCATGAACACATAGTGCTGTGACTAATCTGGACGGGGACATACGAATCCCTCCGGCCTTGGCTAACATATCTTCCTTTTTTCTCTCAAGCAAATGTTTGATCTAAGTTCCTGCGCGCTTTTGGTCTGGCCAAAGTAATTTTATCAAGTCAGAGTACTACTCATTCTTAAAGGAATAAAGTAGGTACTTTTATTACGTGCCACAGTACAAGTCATAGTCGCGTGGTAAATACTACTCCCCTTGTTCGGAATTATTTGTCTCGGATATGGATGTATCTAGAACTAAAATATGTCTAGATACATCCATTTTTACGACAAGTAATTCCGAACGGAGAAAGTAGGTTTATAATGGCATAACTTCCGAAGTTTGAGTCACTCTTTGCACCTACACAGTAGCCCGCATATGTCAGATCAGCACTTGAAATTACAATCGGAAAGTCGGTCATCTCAGCTATATATTGTTGTTACTGCTTGGTTGCATGAAAAGAGGAAGTGTTGCCTAACTTCGTGAGGTGGAGGATGTTGGTGGGACCTGTACTGTAGTAGAAATGAGACGCATTGGGAACATATGCTCGGTAGCTAACAAAGTAGCACGAGCCATCTTGAACTTCTGGTCTGTTAGGCTAGCCATAGTGGAGGTAACTTAGGTAATAACTTAACACATCCCGAGACAATTTTGCTTATGTGGCAAGTATTTAATAAGAAAAAAGGTGCCTGTGGTAACATAAGGCTGGTCACAATGGGCAAGAACATAAGCTAGTAACTTACACACTTCCCTAGACTATATTACTACCTTCATAGTGGGTAGGAACATGTATATAGTGTCATGCAACGATGTATTTATTAGGTTATAGACTCATTGTTTCTTGGAGTGTGTGATGTTCTGGTAACTTAGCTAGTTAACACAAGCACCTCTCTCTTCATTAAATATGTGCCACATAAGCAAAGTTGTATTGGAGTGTGTGATGATACTCCTAAGTTCCTCCCCATTGTGACCAGCCTTAATATGTTACTGTAACATAGCGCTTCCCGGGGTAAAATGAGTCTATGAGCTAATAAATGAAGCAATCTGTGACACTACTACTATGTTATTTTGCACTATGAAGGTAGTAATTTAGACTAGTGTCATATGCATGACACTACTATAAGTTACTCCCCACTATGACCAGCCTTAGCTGTAGTTTCTCAGTCATTAGTTAGCTGCTTTTGCAGTAGTCTGTTACCTTAAAACTTGTGACTGCTTGCTTTTCTGCCTTCATTCTATAAAATTGGGGGGGCACCCCCTTTTGTTCAAAAAAAAAGAGTAGCACGAGCTAAACTTCTGAACACGATGAGTCCGTCCTGCCATGAGCGCCATGAATAGAAAGGTGGATAAACTGATATTGCAGGAGGCACTACCTCGTTGATTTCTAGAACTGAATGAATGCTACCCTGTTCAAGAATGCTCTCGTCTTTGCTGCCCCGGCAGACGAGGTACGACCAGCATCTCACACCTTCTTAACAACAAGTACTGTCAGTTCCTCTCCCCTGTGGCCATCCCTTTGGGTGTCAGGAACCGCATGTCCTCATCTGTATCTGTAGATTGGGTTGGGTCAAGTTTCCTGCCAGCAGAGGCTTCACAGCGTGGCCCCATGGTGCTTGCCTAGGCACTGGGGTCTTGCACCCTCCAAGAGTTGGCGAACGCTCAAGCAGTGCACAATGAACAAGGGCAGGCCATGCGGGCGAGCAGTTCGGGTAGGAGATCAGCGAGTTGATTTTTTGTAAGGTCGCTAGAAGAAGAAAAAAAGCTTCGGTTCTTGGTACACTAAGACCGCGTTCGGCAGTCATCCACAGAGCGGAGCGCGCGGAGCGGGCTTTAATCAACTCCGCAAATTATGGCCTTAATCAACTGGATTGCCGCTCCGCTCCGGCGCGGAGCCGCGGAGCAGAGGGAATCCAAACGAGGCCTAAGTCTCAACTGTTCCTAATCTGCAGACCACATACTACCTGCCTCTTTGTGTCTGAATTTTGGCCCTCTTAGCAATTTACATGCAGCTCTGCTTTACATTTGCCAGTGTTTGCGATTGAACCAAAGGGATCTTAGAACTCTCATGTAGATGAACGTTGTTAAGAAATTGAGCAATTTCGCCGGTATGACTTGAATCTTGCCTCGCAGTACCAGGCAGAACACCATCTGTGTCACTTTACATCAAGTTTTTGCAAGTGTTTTCGCTGCATACCAGCTCTGGCACAATAACATCGCTCTTTGTGCAGGTTCCAGTAAAAAGCACACATAATAATAATGTACATCTCCTATGGAAAAAGACCAATCTCACTACCGGAAAACGGGCATATGCCGACGGCCAAACCTATGACTACGGCTTCCGTCGGCCTAGTTTGAGATATGCCGACAGCCCAGTCCTGGCCGTCGGCTTACACTGGCCGTCGGGTTACGTGGGCACCCCCTTTTGTTCAAAAAAAAAGAGTAGCACGGGCTAAACTTCTGAACACGATGAGTCCGTCCTGCCATGAGCGCCATGAATAGAAAGGTGGATAAACTGATATTGCAGGAGGCACTACCTCGTTGATTTCTAGAACTGCATGAATGCTACCCTGTTCAAGAATGCTCTCGTCTTTGCTGCACCGGCAGACGAGGTACGACCAGCATCTCACACCTTATTAACAACAAGTACTGTCAGTTCCTCTCCCCTGTGGCCATCCCTTTGGGTGTCAGGAACCGCATGTCCTCATCTGTATCTGTAGATTGGGTTGGGTCAAGTTTCCTGCCAGCAGAGGCTTCACAGCGTGGCCCCATGGTGCTTGCCTAGGCACTGGGGTCTTGCACCCTCCAAGAGTTGGCGAACGCTCAAGCAGTGCACAACGAACAAGGGCAGGCCATGCGGGCCAGCAGTTCGGGTAGGAGATCAGCGAGTTGATTTTTTGTAAGGTCGCTAGAAGAAGAAAAAAGCTTCGGTTCTTGGTACACTAAGACCGCGTTCGGCAGTCATCCACAGAGCGGAGCGCGGAGAGCGGGCTTTAATCAACTCCGCAAATTATGGCCTTAATCATCTGGATTGCCGCTCCGCTCCGACGCGGAGCCGCGGAGCAGAGGGAATCCAAACGAGGCCTAAGTCTCAACTGTTCCTAATCTGCAGACCACATACTACCTGCCTCTTTGTGTCTGAATTTTGGCCCTCTTAGCAATTTACATGCAGCTCTGCTTTACATTTGCCAGTGTTTGCGATTGAACCAAAGGGATCTTAGAACTCTCATGTAGATGAACGTTGTTAAGAAATTGAGCAATTTCGCCGGTATGACTTGAATCTTGCCTCGCAGTACCAGGCAGAACACCATCTGTGTCACTTTACATCAAGTTTTTGCAAGTGTTTTCGCTGCATACCAGCTCTGGCACAATAACATCGCTCTTTGTGCGGGTTCCAGTAAAAAGCACACATAATAATAATGTACATCTCCTATGGAAAAAGACTAATCTCACTACCGGAAAACGGGCATACGCCGACGGCCAAACCTATGACTACGGCTTCCGTCGGCCTAGTTTGAGATATGCCGACAGCCCAGTCCTGGCCGTCGGCTTACACTGGCCGTCGGGTTACGTGGATCTATGCCGACGGCCGCCGTCGGCACAGAACGGCCGTCGACCTAGCCGCAGACATGCCGACAGCAGCCGTCGGCATAAATCAGCCGTCGGTATAACTGTGGGCCCGGCGACCCCGCCCGTGACTAGCGGCTAACGCCGTCAAACCTATGCCGATGGTCGGGACGGGCAGCCGTCGGCATATCTCCGCATGCCACGTCACCGATCCGTGGCGTAGGTATGCCGTCGGCAGCCGTCGGCATATCTGCCACATCACCAATCCACGGCACGACGCCCACCAGAACTCTGCCGTATCTATGCCGACGGCTTTGCCGTCGGCATAGCTATTTTTTTACATACTTTTTTTGCATATGTTTTATTGCTTTTTTTACATACGTTTTTTTGCATATGTTTTTATGCTTTTAAAAAAATATGTGTTCATGCTTTTTTATATATTATATGAATATATATGTAGTTTGTAATTTTTTCCATAGATTATGAACATATATATATAGTTTGTATTTTTTTCGAGCACATTAATAATATACTGTCATGTTCTTTCGAATATAGGTCCTTAAATTTTATTAAAATCAAAAACAGCTATGCGATAGAAGTTGAGTGGCGGTTGCAAACGCCCGGCACCCGTCTCCGGAGTGTGACTCCCTCACGTCCGCGGTGTGCCCCCCTCACGGACGGCGCCGCCGCCAGCATCTGGAGGGCGGAAACAGCCGCATCGGGTCTATACGGAGGGGACGTTGCTCTCAAGTGTTTCTATGGGATGACCTTCCACAACCGGGTGGTGTTGTGGCATGTTTGAAGAGGCGGCACGCATCTCCGGGGCGTGGCCCCCCTAACGGACGGCGCCGCCGGCACCTGGAGGGGGAAAACGGACGCATCGGGTCTACACGGAGGGGATGTAGCTGTCGGTTTGGCCCGGATGTTGCTCCCAGGTGTCCCTCTGAGCTGACCTGACACAACCGGGTGGAGAGGTCCACTGTTCAAAGCCCGTCCGTGAAAAGTCAAAGGGCTAGATCTCGTGGTCAACCGCTCCAGGGTTAGGCGGGACGGGGGCCCTGAGGTGGTAACAATGCCACCGGAGCGTCGCACTGGCCCCTCATACATGCGGGGTGGTGTGGTGGCATGTCCGAAGAGGCGGCACGCGTCTCCGGGGTTTGGCCCCCTTCACGGACGGCGCCACCGCCGGCACCTGGAGTGGGGAAACGGACGCGTCGGGTCTACACGGAGGGGATCTTGCTGTGGGTCTGGCCCGGATGTTGCTCCAAAATGTTCCTATGGGCTGACCTAACACAACCGGGTGGAGAGGTCCACTGGTCAAAGCCCGTCCGTGCAAAGTCAAAGGGCTAGATCCCGTGGTCAAACGTTACAGGGTTAGGTGGGACGGGGGCCCTGGGGGTAGCAATGCCACCGGAGCGTCGCACCGGGCCCTCATACATGCGGGGTGGTGTGGTGGCATGTCCGAAGAGGCGGCACGCGTCTCCGGGGCATGGCCCCCCCTCACGGACGGCGATGACACGGTACTAGACGTTCTGCGGTAACGATGCGGCGTGAATATTCTTAAATACTCGGAGCGCGATAAAATCATGAGTTTTTTTGCATGACGTGGGCACATGTGCTATAGGAACGATGGTATTTTTTCATAATTTTTGGTGATGGAGAAGTATCCGAAAAATTCCCTCTACGCGGATTGCCCTTCGCGCGTCTACGGCTGTGGCCGGCGGCCTCCGGGGGCTAGCATGCCGCCAAATCTTGCGTAGGCGGCCTCTCACAAGTCTGGAAGTGTTGTGGCGGTTCCAAACGCCCGGCACGCGTGTCCGGGGTGTGCCCCCCCTCCCGGACGGCGCCGCCGCCGACACCTGGAGGGGGGAAACGGACGCGTCGGGTCTACACGGAGGGGATATTGCTGTGGTCTGGCCCCGTTGTTGCTCCAAAGTGTTCCTATGGGCTGACCTAACATAACCGGGCGGGGAGGTCTGCTGGTCAAAGACCGTCCGTGCAAAGTCAAAGGGCTAGATCCCGTGGTCAAACGCTACAGGGTTAGGCAGGACGGGGGCCCTGGGGGCGGGGGGGGGGGGGGGGCGTCGCACCGGGCCCTCATACATGCGGGGTGGTGTGGTGGCATGTCCGAAGAGGCGGCACACGTCTCCGGGGCGTGGCCCCCCCTCACGGACGGCGATGACACGGTAGTAGACGTTCTGCGGTAACGATGCGGCGTGAATATTATTAAATACTCGGAGCGCGATAAAATCATGAGTTTTTTTGCACGACGTGGGAACATGTGCTATAGAAACGATGGTATTTTTTCATAATTTTTGGTGATGGAGAAGTATCCGAAAAATTCCCTCTACGCGGATTGCCCTTCGCGCGTCTACGGCTGTGGCCGGCGGCCTCCGGGGCTAGCATGCCGCCAAATCTTGAGTAGGCGGCCTCTCACAAGTCTAGAAGTGTTGTGGCGGTTGCAAACGCCCGGCACGCGTGTCCGGGGTGTGCCCCCCCTCACGAACGGCGCAGCCGCCGGCACCTGGAGGGGGAAACGGACGCGTCGGGTCTACACGGAGGGGATCTTGCTGTGGGTCTGGCCCCGTTGTTGCTCCAAAGTGTTCCTATGGGCTGACCTAACACAACCAGGCGGGGAGGTCCGCTGGTCAAAGCCCGTCCGTGCAAAGTCAAAGGGCTAGATCCCGTGGTCAAACGCTACAGTGTTAGGCGGGACGGGGGCCCTGGGGGTAGCAATGCCACCGGAGCGTCGCACCGGGCCCTCATACATGCGGGGTGGTGTGGTGGCATATCCGAAGAGGTGGCACGCATCTCCGAGGCATGCCCCCCCCCCCTCACGGACGGCGATGACACGGTAGTAGACGTTCTGCGGTAACGATGCGGCGTCAATATTACCAAATACTCGGAGCGCGATAAAATCATGAGTTTTTTTGCACGACGTGGGCACATGGCTATAGCAACGATGGTATTTTTTCATAATTTTTGGTGATGGAGAAGTATCCGAAAAATTCCCTCTACGCGGATTGCCCTTCGCGCGTCTACGGCTGTGGCCGGCGGCCTCCGGGGGCTAGCATGCCGCCAAATCTTGCGTAGGCGGCCTCTCACAAGCCTGGAAGTGTTGTGGCGGTTGCAAACGCCCGGCACGCGTGTCCGAGGTGTGCTCCCCCTCACGGACGGCGCCGCCGCCGGCACTTGGAGAGGGGAAACGGATGCGTCGGGTCTACACGGAGGGGATCTTGCTGTGGTTCTGGCCCGGTTGTTGCTCCAAAGCGTTCCTATGGGCTGACCTAACACAACCGGGCGGGAAGGTCCGCTGGTCAAAGCCCGTCCGTGCATAGTCAAAGGGCTAGATCCCGTGGTCAAACGCTACAGGGTTAGGCGGGACGGGGGCCTTGGGGGTAGCAATTCCACCGGAGCGTCGCACCGGGCCCTCATACATGCGGGGTGGTGTGGTGGCATGTCCGAAGAGGCGGCACGCGTCTCCGGGGCGTGGCCCCCCCTCACGGACGGCGATGACACAGTAGTAGACGTTCTCCGGTAACGATGCGGCGTGAATATTATTAAATACTCAGAGTGCGATAAAATCATGAGTTTTTTTGCATGACGTGGGCACATGTGCTATAGGAACTATGGTATTTTTTCATAATTTTTGGTGATGGAGAAGTATCCGAAAAATTCCCTCTACGCGGATTGCCCTTCGCGCGTTTACGGATGTGGCCGGCGGCCTCCAGGGGCTAGCATGCCGCCAAATCTTGAGTAGGTGGCCTCTCACAAGTCTAGAAGTGTTGTGGCGGTTGCAAACGCCCGGCACGCGTGTCCGGGGTGTGCCCCCCCTCACGAACGGCGCCGCCGCCGGCACCTGGAGGGGGGAAACGGACGCGTCGGGTCTACACGGAGGGGATCTTGCTGTGGGTCTGGCCCCGTTGTTGCTCCAAAGTGTTCCTATGGGCTGACCTAACACAACCGGGCGGGGAGGTCCGCTGGTCAAAGCCCGTCCGTGCAAAGTCAAAGGGCTAGATCTCGTGGTCAAACGCTACAGGGTTAGGCGGGACGGGGGCCCTGGGGGTAGCAATGCCACCGGAGCGTCGCACCGGGCCCTCATACATGTGGGGTGGTGTGGTGGCATGTCCGAAGAGGCCACACGCGTCTCTGGGGCGTGGCTCCCCCCTCACGGACGACGATGACACGGTAGTAGACGTTCTGCGGTAACGATGCAGCGTGAATATTATTAAATACTCGGAGTGCGATAAAATCATGAGTTTTTTGGCACGACGTGGGAACATGTGCTATAGGAACGATGGTATTTTTTCATAATTTTTGGTGATGGAGAAGTATCCGAAAAATTCCCTCTACGCGGATTGCCCTTCGCGCGTCTACGGTTGTGGCCGGCGGCCTCCGGGGGCTAGCATGCCGCCCAATCTTGCGTAGGCGGCCTCTCACAAGTCTGGAAGTGTTGTGGCGGTTGCAAACGCCCGGCACGCGTGTCCGAGGTGTGCCCCCCTCACGGACGGCACCGCCGCCGGCACCTGGAGAGGGGAAACGGATGTGTCGGGTCTACACGGAGGGGATCTTGCTGTGGTTCTGGCCCGGTTGTTGCTCCAAAGCGTTCCTATGGGCTGACCTAACACAACCGGGTGGGGAGGTCCGCTGGTCAAAGCCCGTCCGTGCAAAGTCAAAGGGCTAGATCCCGTGGTCAAACGCTACAGGGTTAGGCGGGACGGGGGCCTGGGGGTAGCAATGCCACCGGAGCGTCGCACCGGGCCCTCATACATGCGGGGTGGTGTGGTGGCATGTCCGAAGAGGCGGCACACGTCTCCGGGGCGTGGCCCCCCCTCACGGACGACGATGGCACGGTAGTAGACGTTCTACGGTAACAATGCGGCGTGAATATTATTAAATACTCGGAGTGCGATAAAATCATGAGTTTGTTTGCACGACGTGGGAACATGTGCTATAGGAACGATGGTATTTTTTCATAATTTTTGGTGATGGAGAAGTATCCGAAAAATTCCCTCTACGCGGATTGCCCTTCGCGCGTCTACGGCTGTGGCCGGCGGCCTCCGGGGGCTAGCATGCCGCCAAATCTTGCGTAGGCGGCCTCTCACAAGTCTGGAAGTGTTGTGGCGGTTGCAAACGCCCGGCACGCGTGTCCGGGGTGTGCCCCCCTCACGGACGGCGCCGCCGCCGGCACCTGGAGGGGGGAAACGGACGCGTCGGGTCTACACGGAGGGGATCTTGCTGTGGGTCTGGCCCGGATGTTGCTCCAAAGTGTTCCTATGGGCTGACCTAACACAACCGGGGTGGAGGTCCGCTGGTCAAAGCCCGTCCGTGCAAAGTCAAAGGGCTAGATCCCGTGGTCAAACGCTACAGGTTAGGCGGGACGGGGGCCCTGGGGTAGCAATGCCACCGGAGCGTCGCACCGGGCCCTCATACATGCGGGGTGGTGTGGTGGCATGTCCGAAGAGGCGGCACGCGTCTCCGGGGCGTGGCCCCCCCTCACGGACGGCGATGACACGGTAGTAGACGTTCTGCGGTAACGATGCGGCGTGAATATTATTAAATACTCGGAGCACGATAAAATCATGAGTTTTTTTGTACGACGAGGGCACATGTGCTATAGGAACGATGGTATTTTTTCATATTTTTGGTGATGGAGAAGTATCCGAAAAATTCCCTCTACGCGGATTGCCCTTCGCGCGTCTACGGCTGTGGCCGGCGGCCTCCGGGGGCTAGCATGCCGCCAAATCTTGCGTAGGCGGCCTCTCACAAGTCTGGAAGTGTTGTGGCGGTTGCAAACGCCCGGCACGCGTGTCCGGGGTGTGCCCCCCTCACGGACGGCGCCGCCGCCGGCACCTGGAGGGGGGAAACGGACGCGTCGGGTCTACACGGAGGGGATCTTGCTGTGGGTCTGGCCCGGATGTTGCTCCAAAGTGTTCCTATGGGCTGACCTAACACAACCGGGTGGGGAGGTCCCCACTGGTCAAAGCCCGTCCGTGCAAAGTCAAAGGGCTAGATCCCGTGGTCAAACGCTACAGGGTTAGGCGGGACGGGGGCCTGGGGGTAGCAATGCCACCGGAGCGTCGCACCGGGCCCTCATACATGCGGGGTGGTGTGGTGGCATGTCCGAAGAGGCCACACGCGTCTCCGGGGCGCGGCCCCCCCTCACGGACGGCAATGACACGGTAGTAGACGTTCTGCGGTAACGATGTAGCGTGAATATTATTAAATACTCGGAGCGCGATAAAATCATGAGTTTTTTTGCACGACGTGGGCACATGTGCTATAGGAACGATGGTATTTTTCATAATTTTTGGTGATGGAGAAGTATCCGAAAAATTCCCTCTACGCGGATTGCCCTTCGCGCGTCTACGGCTGTGGCCGGCGGCCCCCGGGGGCTAGCATGCCGCCAAATCTTGGGTAGGCGGCCTCTCACAAGTCTGGAAGTGTTCTGGCGGTTGCAAACGCCCGGCACGCATGTCCGAGGTGTGCCCCCCCTCACAGACGGCGCCGCTGCCGGCACCTGGAGAGGGGAAACGGATGCGTCGGGTCTACACGGAGGGGATCTTGCTGTGGTTCTGGCCCGGTTGTTGCTCCAAAGCGTTCCTATGGGCTGACCTAACACAACCGGGCGGGAAGGTCCGCTGGTCAAAGCCCGTCCGTGCAAAGTCAAAGGGCTAGATCCCGTGGTCAAACGCTACAGGGTTAGGCGGGACGGGGGCACTGGGGGGGGGGGGCGCAATGCCACGAGGCGTCTCGCCGGGCGACCATTCAGGAGGGGTGGTGTGGTGGCATGTCCGAAGAGGCGGCACGCGTCTCCGGGGCGTGGCCCCCCCTCACGGACGGCAATGACATGGTAGTAGACGTTCTACGGTAACGATGCGGCGTGAATATTATTAAATACTCAGAGTGCGATAAAATCATGAGTTTTTTTGGACGACGTGGGCACATGTGCTATAGGAACAATGGTATTTTTTCATAAATTTTGGTGATGGAGAAGTATCCGAAAAATTCCCTCTACACGGATTGCCCTTCGCGCGTTTACGGATGTGGCCGGCGGCCTCCGGGGGCTAGCATGCCGCCAATTGCGTAGGCGGCCTCTCACAAGTCTGGAAGTGTTGTGGCGGTTGCAAACGCCCGGCACGCGTGTCCGGGGTGTGCCCCCCCTCACGGACGGCGCCGCCGCCGGCACCTGGAGGGGGGAAACGGACGCGTCGGGTCTACACGGAGGGGATCTTGCTGTGGGTCTGGCCCGTTGTTGCTCCAAAGTGTTCCTATGGGCTGACCTAACACAACCGGGCGGGGAGGTCCGCTGGTCAAAGCCCGTCCGTGCAAAGTCAAAGGGCTAGATCCCGTGGTCAAACGCTACAGGGTTAGGCGGGACGGGGCCCTGGGGGGGTAGCAATGCCACCGGAGCGTCGCACCGGGCCCTCATACATGCGGGGTGGTGTGGTGGCATGTCCGAAGAGGCCACACGCGTCTCCGGGGCGCGGCCCCCCCTCACGGACGGCAATGACACGGTAGTAGACGTTCTGCGGTAACGATGTAGCGTGAATATTATTAAATACTCGGAGCGCGATAAAATCATGAGTTTTTTTGCACGACGTGGGCACATGTGCTATAGGAACGATGGTATTTTTCATAATTTTTGGTGATGGAGAAGTATCCGAAAAATTCCCTCTACGCGGATTGCCCTTCGCGCGTCTACGGCTGTGGCCGGCGGCCCCCGGGGGCTAGCATGCCGCCAAATCTTGGGTAGGCGGCCTCTCACAAGTCTGGAAGTGTTCTGGCGGTTGCAAACGCCCGGCACGCATGTCCGAGGTGTGCCCCCCCTCACAGACGGCGCCGCTGCCGGCACCTGGAGAGGGGAAACGGATGCGTCGGGTCTACACGGAGGGGATCTTGCTGTGGTTCTGGCCCGGTTGTTGCTCCAAAGCGTTCCTATGGGCTGACCTAACACAACCGGGCGGGAAGGTCCGCTGGTCAAAGCCCGTCCGTGCAAAGTCAAAGGGCTAGATCCCGTGGTCAAACGCTACAGGGTTAGGCGGGACGGGGGCACTGGGGGGGGGGGGCGCAATGCCACGAGGCGTCTCGCCGGGCGACCATTCAGGAGGGGTGGTGTGGTGGCATGTCCGAAGAGGCGGCACGCGTCTCCGGGGCGTGGCCCCCCCTCACGGACGGCAATGACATGGTAGTAGACGTTCTACGGTAACGATGCGGCGTGAATATTATTAAATACTCAGAGTGCGATAAAATCATGAGTTTTTTTGGACGACGTGGGCACATGTGCTATAGGAACAATGGTATTTTTTCATAAATTTTGGTGATGGAGAAGTATCCGAAAAATTCCCTCTACACGGATTGCCCTTCGCGCGTTTACGGATGTGGCCGGCGGCCTCCGGGGGGCTAGCATGCCGCCAAATCTTGAGTAGGTGGCCTCTCACAAGTCTAGAAGTGTTGTGGCGGTTGCAAACGCCCGGCACGCGTGTCCGGGGTGTGCCCCCCTCACGGACGGCGCCGCCGCCGGCAGCTGGAGGGGGGAAATGGACGCGTCGGGTCTACACGGAGGGGATCTTGCTGTGGGTCTGGCCCCGTTGTTGCACCAAAATGTTCCTATGGGCTGACCTAACACAACCGGGCGGGGAGGTCCGCTGGTCAAAGCCCGTCCGTGCAAAGTCAAAGGGCTAAATCTCGTGGTCAAACGCTACAGGGTTAGGCGGGACAGGGGCCCTGGGGGGTAGCAATGCCACCGGAGCGTCGCACCAGGCCCTCATACATGCGGCGTGGTGTGGTGGCATGTCCGAAGAGGCCACACGCATCTCCGGGGCGTGCCCCCCCTCACGGACGACGATGACACGGTAGTAGACGTTCTGCGGTAACGATGCAGCGTGAATATTATTAAATACTCGGAGCGCGATAAAATCATGAGTTTTTTTGCACGACATGGGCACATATGCTATAGGAACGATGGTATTTTTTTCATAATTTTTGGTGATGGAGAAGTATCCGAAAAATGCCCTCTACGCGGATTGCCCTTCGCGCGTCTACGGCTGTGGCCGGCGGCCTCCGGGGCTAGCATGCCGCCAAATCTTGCGTAGGCGGCCTCTCACAAGTCTAGAAGTGTTGTGGCGGTTGCAAACGCCCGGCACGCGTGTCGGGGGTGTGCCCCCCCTCATGGACGGCGCAGCCGCCGGCACCAGGAGGGGGGAAACGGACGCGTCGGGTCTACACGGAGGGGATCTTGCTGTGGGTCTGGCCCGGTTGTTGCTCCAAAGTGTTCATATGGGCTGACCTAACACAACCAGGCGGGAAGGTCCGCTGGTCAAAGCCCGTCCGTGCAAATTCAAAGGGCTTGATCCCGTGGTCAAACGCTAAAGTGTTAGGCGGGACGGGGGCCCTGGGGGGTAGCAATGCCACCGGAGCATCGCACCGGGCCCTCATACATGCGGGGTGGTGTGTTGGCATGTCCGAAGAGGCGGCACGCATCTCCGAGGCATGCCCCTCCCTCACGGACGGCGATGACACGGTAGTAGACGTTCTGCGTAACGATGCGGCGCGAATATTATTAAATACTCGGAGCACGATAAAATCATGAGTTTTTTTTTGCACGACGTGGGCACATGTGCTATAGGAACGATGGTATTTTTCATAATTTTTGGTGATGGAGAAGTATCCGAAAAATTCCCTCTACGCGGATTGCCCTTTGCGCGTCTACGTCTGTGGTCGGCGGCCTCCAGGGGCTAGCATGCCGCCAATCTTGCGTAGGCGGCCTCTCACAAGTCTGGAAGTGTTGTGGCGGTTGCAAACGCCCGGCACGCATGTCCGGGGTGTGCCCCCCCCTCACGGACGGCGCCGCCGGCGGCACCTGGAGGGGGGAGACGGATGCGTCGGGTCTACACGGAGGGGATCTTGCTGTGGGTCTGGCCCCGTTGTTGCTCCAAAGTGTTCCTATGGGCTGACCTAACACAACCGGGCGTGGAGGTCCGCTGGTCAAAGCCCGTCCGTGCAAAGTCAAAGGGCTAGATCCCGTGGTCAAACGCTACAGAGTTAGGCGGGACGGGGGCCCTGGGGGTAGCAATGCCACCGGAGCATCGCACCGGGCCCTCATACATGCGGGGTGGTGTGGTGGCATGTCCGAAGAGGCGGCACGCGTCTCCGGGGCGTGCCCCCCCCTCACGGACGGCGATGACACAGTAGTAGACGTTCTGCGGTAACGATGCGGCATGAATATTATTAAATACTCCGAGCGCGATAAAATCATGAGTTTTTTTGCACGATGTGGGCACATGTGCTATAGGAACGATGAAATTTTTTCATAATTTTTGGTGATGGAGAAGTATCCGAAAAATTCCCTCTACGCGGATTGCCCTTCGCGCGTCTACGGATGTGGCCGGCGGCCTCCGGGGGCTAGCATGCTACCAAATCTTGAGTAGGTGGCCACTCACAAGTCTGGAAGTGTTGTGGCAGTTGCAAACGCCCGACACGCGTGTCCGGGGTGTGCCCCCCCTCAGGGACGGCGCCGCCGCCGGCACCTGGAGGGGGAAACGGACGCGTCGGGTCTACACGGAGGGGATCTTGCTGTGGGTCTGGCCCGGTTGTTGCTCCAAAGTGTTCCTATGGGATGACCTAACACAACCAGGTGGGGAGGTCCACTGGTCAAAGCCCGTCCGTGCAAAGTCAAAGGGCTAGATCCCGTGGTCAAACGCTACAGGCTTAGGCGGGATGGGGGCCCTAGGGGGGTGGTAGCAATGCCACCGGAGCATCGCACCGGGCCCTCATACATGCGAGGTGGTGTGGTGGCATGTCCGTAGAGGCGGCACGCGTCTCCGGGGCGTGGCCCCCCCTCACGGACGGCGATGACACGGTAGTAGACGTTCTGCGGTAACGATGCGGCGTGAATATTATTAAATACTCGGAGCGCGATAAAATCATGAGTTTTTTTTGCACGACGTGGGCACATGTGCTATAGGAACGATGGTATTTTTTCATAATTTTTGGTGATGGAGAAGTATCCGAAAAATTCCCTCTACGCGGATTGCCCTTCGCGCGTCTACGGATGTGGCCGGCGGCCTCCGGGGGCTAGCATGCCGCCAAATCTTGAGTAGGTGGCCTCTCACAAGTCTGGAAGTGTTGTGGAGGTTGCAAACGCCCGGCACGCGTGTCCGGGGTGTGCCCCCCTCACGGACGGCGCCGCCGCCGGCACCTGGAGGGGGGAAACGGACGCGTCAGGTCTACACTGAGGGGATCTTGCTGTGGGTCTGGCCCCGTTGTTGCTCCAAATGTTCCTATGGGCTGACCTAACACAACCGGGCGGGGAGGTCCGCTGGTCAAAGACCGTCCGTGCAAAGTCAAAGGGCTAGATCTCGTGGTCAAACGATACAGGGTTAGGCGGGACGGGGGCCCTGGAGGGGGGGGGGTAGCAATGCCACCGGAGTGTCGCACCGGGCCCTCATACATGCGGGGTGGTGTGGTGGCATGTCCGAAGAGGCCACACGCGTCTCCGGGGCGCGGCCCCCCCTCACGGACGGCGATGACACGGTAGTAGACGTTCTGCGGTAACGATGTGGCGTGAATATTATTAAATACTCGGAGCGCGATAAAATCATGAGTTTTTTTGCACGACGTGGGCACATGTGCTATAGGAACGATGGTATTTTTCATAATTTTTGGTGATGGAGAAGTATCCGAAAAATTCCCTCTACGCGGATTGCCCTTCGCGCGTCTACGGATGTGGCCGGCGGCCTCCGGGGGCTAGCATGCTACCAAATCTTGAGTAGGTGGCCACTCACAAGTCTGGAAGTGTTGTGGCAGTTGCAAACGCCCGACACGCGTGTCCGGGGTGTGCCCCCCCTCAGGGACGGCGCCGCCGCCGGCACCTGGAGGGGGAAACGGACGCGTCGGGTCTACACGGAGGGGATCTTGCTGTGGTTCTGGCCCGGTTGTTGCTCCAAAGTGTTCCTATGGGATGACCTAACACAACCAGGTGGGGAGGTCCACTGGTCAAAGCCCGTCCGTGCAAAGTCAAAGGGCTAGATCCCGTGGTCAAACGCTACAGGCTTAGGCGGGATGGGGGCCCTAGGGGGGTGGTAGCAATGCCACCGGAGCATCGCACCGGGCCCTCATACATGCGAGGTGGTGTGGTGGCATGTCCGTAGAGGCGGCACGCGTCTCCGGGGCGTGGCCCCCCCTCACGGACGGCGATGACACGGTAGTAGACGTTCTGCGGTAACGATGCGGCGTGAATATTATTAAATACTCGGAGCGCGATAAAATCATGAGTTTTTTTTGCACGACGTGGGCACATGTGCTATAGGAACGATAGTATTTTTTCATAATTTTTGGTGATGGAGAAGTATCCGAAAAATTCCCTCTACGCGGATTGCCCTTCGCGCGTCTACGGTTGTGGCCGGCGGCCTCCGGGGCTAGCATGCCGCCAAATCTTGCGTAGGCGGCCTCTCACAAGTCTGGAAGTGTTGTGGCCGTTGCAAACGCCCGGCACGCGTGTCCGGGGTGTGCCCCCCTCACGGACGGCACCACCGCCGGCACCTGGAGGGGGGAAACGGACGCGTCGGGTCTACACGGAGGGGATCTTGCTGTGCGTCTGGCCCGGTTGTTGCTCCAAAGTGTTCCTATGGGCTGACCTAACACAACCAGGCGGGGAGGTCTGCTGTTCAAAGCCCGTCCGTGCAAAGTCAAAGGGCTAGATCCCATGGTCAAATGCTACAGGGTTAGGCGGGACGGGGGCCCTGGGGGGGGGGTAGCAATGCCACCGGAGCATCGCACCGGGCCCTCATACATGCGGGGTGGTGTGGTGGCATGTCTGAAGAGGCAGCACGCGTCTCCGTGGCATGGCCCCCCCTCACGGACGGCGAAGACACGGTAGCAGACGTTCTGCGGTAACGATGCACCGTGAATATTATTAAAAACTCGGAGCGCGATAAAATCATGAGATTTTTTGCACGAGTGGGCCCAAATGCTATAGGAACGATGGTATTTTTTCATAATTTTTGGTGATGGAGAAGTATCCGAAAAATTCCCTCTACGCGGATTGCCCTTCGCGCCTCGACGGCTGTGGCCGGCGGCCTCTGGGGGCTAGCATGCCGCCAAATCTTGCGTAGGCGGCCTCTCACAAGTCTGGAAGTGTTGTGGCGGTTGCAAACGCCCGGCACGCGTGTCCGGGGTGTGCCCCCCGTCACGGACGGCGCCGCCGCCGGCACCTGGAGGGGGGAAACGGACGCGTCGGGTCTACACGGAGGGGATCTTGCTGTGGGTCTGGCCCGGTTGTTGCTCCAAAGTGTTCCTATGGGCTGACCTAACACAACCGGGCGGGGAGGTCCGCTGGTCAAAGCCCGTCCGTGCAAAGTCAAAGGGCTAGATCCCATGGTCAAACGCTACAGGGTTAGGCGGGACGGGGGCCCAGGGCGGTAGCAATGACACCGGAGCGTCGCACCGGGCCCTCATACATGCGGGGTGGTGTGGTGGCATGTCCGAAGAGGCGGCACGCGTCTCCGGGGCGTGGGCCCCCCTCACGGACGACGCTGACACGGTAGTAGACGTTCTGCGGTAACGATGCGGCGTGAATATTATTAAATACTCGGAGCGCGATAAAATCATGAGTTTTTTGCACGACGTGGGCACATGTGCTATAGGAACGATGGTATTTTTTCATAATTTTTGGTGATGGAGAAGTATCCGAAAAATTCCCTCTACGCGGATTGCCCTTCGCGCCTCTACGGCTGTGGCCGGCGGCCTCCGGGGGCTAGCATGCCGCCAAATCTTGCGTAGGCGGCCTCTCACAAGTCTGGAAGTGTTGTGGCCGTTGCAAACGCCCGGCACGAGTGTCCGGGGTGTGCCCCCCCTCACGGACGGCGCAGCCGCCGGCACCTGGAGGGGGGAAACGGACGTGTTGGGTCTACACGGAGGGGATCTTGCTGTGGGTCTGGCCCGGTTGTTGCTCCAAAGTGTTCCTATGGGCTGACCTAACACAACCGGGCGGGGATGTCCGCTGGTCAAAGCCCGTCCATGCAAAGTCAAAGGGTTAGATCCCGTGGTCGAACGCTACAGGTTTAGGCGGGACGGGGGCCCTACGGGGGTAGCAATGCCACCGGAGCATCGCACCGGCCCCTCATACATGCGGGGTGGTGTGGTGGCATGTCCAAAGAGGCGGCACGCGTCTCAGGGACCTACCCCCCCCCCCTCACGGACGGCGATGACACGGTAGTAGACGGATCAGGCACTCGCATAGTTACCGGATCAGGTACTCGGTAACGGTACCCCTCAGTCAGTTGCTCTCCTATGTATCACCTTTCACGAGACCATAGAAAATATTTATATCATAAAGAAATGTTGCCCCCCTCAATTTATTTTGAAATATTTTAACACAATGTACATTTTTTGTTAGTACAATTTAGCAAATAATTATATCATAAAGAAATGTTGCTGACCATAGAAAAAATCTGGTTCAGAAAAAAATATACGTGATATTTTAGAAAATTGTTGTACAATATAAAAAAACGATCATGTAATTAAAAATAATGTTTCAAACCATTAAAGAAAATGTATGGTACATTTTAAATAATGTTCATGCATGTAAAAAATATGTATACCATGTATCATTTTTAATATAATTATATACCATGTATCATTAAAAAAAAATTCAAGAACGTGTATTTGAAAAAAAAAGAAATATACCTATGCCTACGGCTTAGCCGTCAGCATACATGCCACGTGGCATGATTAATATATGCCGACGGCTAAGCCGTCGGCATAGGTCGCCTTATCCATCCCCGGGCGCGCCCCGTCCAGTCGTTTCCCGACCCCCATCCAGCTCGCCCCCGACCCTGATCCAGCTCGCCCCCGACCCCGATCCGCTGCCGCCGCATTCGGCCCCGCCGCCTGCCGCCGCCCACTCCACCCCTGCCTCCCCCACCGCCGTCTCCACCCGCCGTCGCCCCTGCCATCCCCGCCGCCGTCTCCACCTGCCGTCTCCCCGCCGTCTCCACCCCTGCCTCCCCCGTCGTCGTCTCCACCCGCCGTCGCCCCGGCCTCCCCCGACCCCAACACCGCCCCGGCCTCCCCCCGACCGTGCGGCAGCCGCGGCTCCTACCGGCTCGCACGCCCGGCCCTCCCGTCCCCGGCCGCCCCTGCCCTCCCGGCCCGTCCCCGGCCGCCCTGCCTCGGCCCTCCACCGCCGCCCCCTGCTCGCCGCTGCCCCGGCCGCCCCTGCCTCACCGTCCGCGGCCGCCCCGGTGAGCATTTTTTTCATTTTTTTGCATTTTTTTACTGCTTGTTATGTGATAGATGCATGTTGTATGGATGAATGGATGGATTAATGTATATTGGTTAGTTATAGCTTTGGTCAACTTAGTGATGTTGTCAAATGTTTTCAAATTTGAAGAACGAAATTGGTATATTTGAGATGTTGTCAAATAGCTATAGTTTCATTTTGTGATGTTGACAAAATTGGTATCTGATGAGTAGTTATTTTATCATGATGATCTTGATAAAAAATTGAAGAACAAAATTTGACACTTGATGAAAATTAGGATTTGAAGTATCATGATGATCTAAAACATTGACTAGATGTCATTAGCAATATGATTTTTTTTCATAGTTTGAAGTGTCAATGCTTTATGTGATGTGGTGCCGTCAAATTTTTTGACTCGGTAAAATTTACAGGCTTTGTGGTATTCATCTCCCTGGAGCCTTCGTCGTCTGGGTTTGGTCCGTGATCCTGCCGTTGCTCGACTATTTCCTCTACGTCGGAGGGTGAGCTACGACTCCACCTTCACCTCCTAGCCTCTTTTAACTAGATTAAATTTTCACATCAAGTCGCGAAACCTAGGTCTCCCGTCCGAAAGGGTTGCATCGATAAATATGCATTCAATTGCATATTTATCAGCGCAACTCTTTCGGATTGTCCAGCGCTTTCCACGGACAGCCCGAGGATGTGTAGATTGGGTACGTTGTTCATGCTCTACCCCGTTCCGAGACAGGATTTCGGCGGCGCATCCCTGTTGTTCTCCGGATGCACATTCTCTCGGCATTTTGCCGAGACGTGTATTTGGAGAACAACGGGGAGGTGCTGCCGAAATTTTTTCTCGGAATGGGGTAGAGCATGGACAACGTACTCAATCTACACATTCTCGGGTGGGATTAGGACCCATCTTTACCTATTAGAGATGTAGGTGGATTAAATGTCGTTTCTCGTCAACCTTGTAAAAAATAAGATATTGATGTGAGTAATTTAAATGAATCCTTAATTTTGTTGTGTGGCTTCCAATAAAGCAGAGATGGCAGATAATCAGTGGATGTATAGTGGGTTTTTTCGTCGGAATCAAGTAACAACAGAGTGGGTCGAGAAAACTGATGTGTTTTTGAAAGAGATATTCCGTAGTCCAATGAGGATGGTGCCAGAATGCCTGTGTGCCAGATGTAAGAGACGTATCCGCAGAGATAAGAGTGAGATGACTAAGCACCTTCGCATGCATGGATTTATGCCCAACTTTAATATGCCGATAAACTTTGCCCAGCGGGACCGTGGTAGAGAGGATGTGATAGGACAACGTGTTGCTGGTTATGAGGACGATGGGGTTAGAGACATGCTAGATGATGTCTTTGCTGCACAGCCGACACCTCCGTCACATTCAGCGAATGAACCGGAGGAGCCATATTTGTTATTCCGCTCAATCTCCCTCCCGGCTCCATTATGCAACGCAAGACCATGTTCCTGTCGCTTATAATTCCGGGGCCTGAATATCCGGGGAAGAATTTGAGTATTTTTATGCAGCTGTTGGTGGATGATTTGCACCATTCTTGGTACTTCCCGAGGTTGACATACGACCGACATCTGTAGAAAAATTTCTTGATGAAAGTTTGGCTACAATATTGCATGCATGACTTTCCCGGTTATGCCCTGTTCTGCGGATGGTGTACAAGTGGAAAGATGCCTTGCCCAGTGTGCATGCAGGCCTTGATTTTCATTTGGCTGAAGAAGGGTGGCAAGTATGTTGCATTTGACCTACATCGACAGTTCCTCCCTCCAGACCATCCTGATAGGGAAGACAAGAAGAACTTCACAAAAGGCAAAGTTGTCCATGAAGTAAACGAGATTCCAACGTTTTCTGGTGCGGATGTGCTTGCTCAGCTGAAAGCTCTTAAGCCTGCCGGTGAAGGGAAAGGCAAAGGCAAAGGCAAAGGCAAAGCCACAGGCGAAGCCGAGGGCGAGGGCAAAGATAAGGTAAAGGGATTTTTTTTGAAGGATATGATGAGACGCACAACTGGACTCACATTACCCCCTTCACGCAGCTTCCCTATTTTAAGGACCTCAAACTTCCATACAACATAGACGTGATGCACACCGAAAAGAATGTCGTAGAGTCCCTTTTTCACACGATCCTCAACATTCCTGATAAGACAAAGGATAATGCTAATGCTAGATTTGATCAACAGAATATTTGTGATAGACCACATCTACACATGCAGCCTCCCACAGGTAGTCAAAAATCTTGGTTCAAGCCAGATGCTGACTTCGTACTTAAAAAGGATCATAAGATGGAGGCATTCAAGTGGCTGAAACACATCGTGAAGTTCACTGATGGTTATGCGTCGAATATAAGTAAGGGGGTCAATCTTTCAACGGGCAGAGTGACCGGGCTCAAGAGTCATGACTATCATGTATGGATTGAGCGGATTATGCCGGTGATGGTTCGGGGCTATGTTCCCGAGCGTGTCTGGCGTGTGCTTGCGGAGTTAAGCCATTTCTTCCGCACGCTTTGTGCTAAAGAAGTATGTCCTGAGAAGATAAAAGAAATGCATAAGAAGGTGCCGGAGTTGATATGCAAGCTAGAGAAGATCTTCCCGCCAGGCTTCTTTACTCCGATGACACATCTCATTTTGCACCTCCCGAACGAGGTATTGTTGGCGGGCCCTGTGCAGAATCGTTGGCAGTACGGCCCTGAGAGATAGAACAAGCATCTGAGACAGAAATGTGGAAACAAAGCTAAGATTGAAGCTTCCATAGCTGAGGCAGCTATCCTAGAGGAGGTGGCAGACCTCAGGACAGCCTACTATTCGGACCATGTTCCCACGTTGCACAATAAGGTGTCTCGATACAATACAGAAGAACCCAAGTATAAACCCAAGTTGCCTCTATTCATCGGGCAAGGTGGTAGGGCTGGATGCTCGAAACCTTATCTCATGCCACGAGATGAGTGGGAGGATGTCATGTTCTATATCTTGCACAACATCAAGGAAGTTGAGGATGAGTGGATGAGGTAATACCTTTGCACCATTCTTTTAGTCAATTCGTTATGATCACTTTGCCTAGTTCTTATACCACTTTTCTTATTGTAGTCAATTCGTTGAAGAAGAATGGACGGGAATGCTGCCTCCTACTGAAGCGGAGGCACTTGCTCTTCTCCGAAGGGGTGCTGATGGAAGGAAAAATTTCGTTGCGTGGTTCATGGAGAAAGTAATTTTTCACACTTCCCTATTACCTATTTCAATTAAACTCATGCACCCTATAATTTCAATTAAACTCATGCACCCTATAATTTCAATTAAACTTGTAGGGAAATGATCCGACCGAATCAATGGATGAAGAATTGAGATGGGTTTCCATGGGTTTTGACCCTGTCGTCATGACATGCCAAAAGTATGATGTGAATGGGTATCGCTTCCATATAGAGGAGCACCAGAACAGTCGGCCTGATCCCAAAACCATAAATACCGGAGTCTTCACTAAAGGAGATAATAAAGTAGATTACTACGGAAGGGTAGGAAAAATATACGAGCTTACATTCAAACGTGGCCGCGAACACCTAAGTCTCACTGTGTTCAAATGCCGATGGTTCGACCCCAAAAAGGGTCTGAGACATACGCCTTCTGTTGGTTTAGTTGAAGTTAAACCATCAACCGTCTATGCCGGAGCTGATCTCTTTATCGCCGCTACCCAGGCCACACAAGTATATTATCTGCCTTACCCATGCCAGAAAGAGTACCTAAAGGGTTGGGAAGTTGTGTTCAAGGTGTCTCCGCATGGTAAGCTCCGGACCCGAACGATGATGATTACTACAACATAAACCCCATGACATACGAGGGAGTGTTCTATCAAGAGGAACATGATGACGTGGTCCGAAACAACGAGGATGATGACTTGGGTTATGTTGACGTGGACCCAAGCGACGACGACGCACGGATTGATGGTGAGGCAGTTGTGAATCAAAGAGACATAATTATGCTTGAAAAGTTAAATGAAGATGCTGACGATGAGGAAGAGCCTCCACCTCCGTCAGACAACGAAGAAGATATGTGTGATAGTGATGATGAGACCGGTCCACAAATAGATTACAATAGTGATGATTCATATGGGTTCTAGAAAATGTAAGTTCTTTTAATGATCATTACAATAGTATGCTTAATATGCTCTTCTGGTATTAATGTTTTTCCTGTATGCTTGTTTAATTGATATCCTTACTAATTGTTTATTCTCTTCTCAATGCAGGTTTGCTAATCATGGGCAAGTACAGCGGCGCCAGTTTCCTTAGTAAATTCAAAGGACTTACTCGGAGTGGACGAGCCCACAAGGTTCCCTCCCGACTACGCGAGGATGACACCTCACAGGGAGGTGGAGGGGTCGGGGGAGGAGACCCTAGAGGAGGAGGCGGTGGGGGGAGAGCCCCTAGAGGAGGAGGAGGTGGGGGGAGAGGCAGCCGGGGCAAAAAACTCTGGGCCATGTCCGAAATAGGAGGGTCTTCTTCGATGCCCTCCTATACAGAGGCACCTTCTGAGTTTGAGGAGGAGGAGTATGTTCCTGATGGCGAGGAGGAGGAGGGTGAGGAGGAGGAGGAGGGCGAGGAGGAGGGTGAGGAGGAGGGCGAGGAGGGTGGAGGGGATGTTGATCCCGAGTTGTGGGGTGACTTGCCACCGGGTGCTCCGCAGGGGTGGCTGTGTGGTAATGCCGGACTACCTACACCACCTTCTATCGAGGAGCACAAGTGGCTCATTGAACCCGTGAGGACAGAGTAAGTGCCTCTCAATCATATTTTCAACACATGACAACATTTTCTTATTATACACATGGCAATCATTTGATTCTTTTGCAGAAACTGGATCCTTCGTGGAAAGGGCCGTAAACCGAACGGCCTTATCACCGTCCTGTTGAAGGAGTTTTGGCCTGGCCTATTCTGCCCGCGGCTAGACAGGGACCCGCAGCTGCGGGTTTGGCCACGAGCTGGGCCCACTACGAGGCTTGCAGCAACGCGGAGTACGGGACGGCCGCTAAGGCCGTGATCACCAAATTTTGGGTAAGTTCTCTTCTGAATCACTTGTCTTCAGTTTCGTTCATAGTTTATCATTGAATCACTCAACTCATGCCTTGTTTGCTTCTGGTTTATGCATGATTGCAGCAACTCTATAGAGTTCTTGACGAGCACAAGGCCAGAGCCGACGTGGTCTTGCTTGCGGCTGCGAAGAAGAAAGCTCGTCAGTTGCAGTACGAGGTGCGCTGGGTTGCCGTCTCGCAGTACTACCACATCTACCTGCAACAAAAGATGACCAAAACTCAAGCGCAGAGGCAACGACTTACCTTGAACAGGGAGCAGTTCATGATGGTAACTATTACTAACTTATCATTGTTTCAAGCATTCAACTATATGTTTCGTGCTCACATGTCATGCTTCAAAATTTGCATAGGTTGTTCCTCGTTGGTGCTATGGAAGGCATGACGGATGGGCGAGTTTGGTGGATAGGTGGCTCGGCGACGATGCAGAGTTTGCTGCCAAGAGCATCAAGGCCCGGGCTAACCGTGGAAAAGACGGGACACACGGCCAAGGAAACAGGAACCACTGGGGCTTCAAGGCCATGAAGGTATATCTATATGCATGATGCATTTTTGTTCTTCTTTACCGTCATGTTCTTATGTATGGCTAACTTCTGTTTGACGTTGCAGGAGGACAAGTTGAAGAGGCCGCTCTCAGACATTGAGTCGTGGAAGCTGGCCCGCGAGCGGAGTCATCCCAAGGAGGGCGAAAGCCAGTACTACGGCAAGACCGAGGAGCACCTGGATTCTTACACTCAGCACTATCAGAAGTTGCATCCGGATGTTCATGTTCCTGAGGTCGCCCAGTCTTAGATCGACGACACGGCGGTGGTGGCCATCCAGGGGAAGTCACATAGCCGGTATCTGTGTTTCGATGGCTTGATAACTCCTTCGATCTCGTACACACGGCTTCGGTCTACCAAGCCGAGCCAGTTAGAGAGTACGGGGCGTTCACAGACCCCCTTAGCCCGCCAGCATGCTGTAAGTACTTCCCCTTTATCTTTTTCTCTCTAGCATTCTCAGTTCATTTTCACCATTGCTCACTTAGAAACAACCTAAATTATGTAGGCATATAAGGTCTTTGTCGAGCATCGGAATCTCGAGGTGCGAGAGTACTTGCAACGAGTGAAGGCAAATGATGATTACAACCGTCAGATGATGGCGGTTAGTTTTGCCCTCTTAAAACGAAGCTAAATTTTTGCACTTTCATTCCTTCTGACCTTCTAGTTTGCTTGTTTAACTAACATCCAGACTATGTTGGCGTCTTGGAGTAACCGCACGGATCCACCACAAATGGGACCCCCACCACCACCTGCGGGAGAACCCCCACACGTGCCCACGTTCGATGAATGGGTGGCACTAGGCAGTGATGGTCCGGTTAGTACATTTGCCTAACTACTGGCAAACTAGTTCTCGTTCATTCAACACTATCATATCATATTTACCGTTAGAATCTTTTCTGAAACATGTAGGGGACCGGTGGCTCGACTACTGCTTCGTCGACCCCAGTCACTCCGATCTGGCAGAGTGATGGTGGTCGCGGTGGCCGTTTTGGCGGAGGTGGTCTTGGTGGTGGTGGTTTTGGCGGAGGTGGTCTTGGTGGTGGTTTTGGCGGAGGTGGTCTTGCTTGATGTCGATGATGATTCCGTGCATGTGGCCGTCGTGCCATGCCTTTCATGTTGCTACTTTTATGATGTTCCATGTCTTGCACTACTTTTATGTTCATGAACTTCCGCCGGTGATGATCTTTAGATGATGATGATGAACTTGACTATGTTTAGATGATGATGATGAACTTGAGTATGTTTAGATGATGAAGTGTCATATTTCTGCATAATTCCATATTATTCTGCTTTGAAATGCTGTCAAATGAATTGAAAAAGAGAAAACAGGGGGAAAAAAACTATGCCTACGGCAAAGCTGTCGGCATATATAAGCCCAGGAGTTAGCAGGGCTTGCCATGTGGCAGATCTGCCACCAGGAGAAACCAGGGAGCACTGCCACCAGGAGCACCACGGGACGCCACGTGGCAGAGGTACGCCGACGGCTAGGCCGTCGGCATAGATTTCTACCTATGCCGACGGCCAAGCCGTCGGCGTACCTCTGCCACATGGCGTCCCATGACTCGTCAGCGCTTTTGACGGCGCCGTCCGTTGCCGTCAGACGGAAAAACACTGCCGACGGCTAAACTATGCCGACGGCTGACCCCGGCCGTCGGCATAGGTCCCTATGCCGATGGCTATACTACGCCGACGGTCTGACAAGATTACGCTGACGATATCTACGCTGACGGGTCTATGCCGACGGCAGCCGTAGGCATAGATCTATGCCGACGGCAGCCGTAGGCATAGATCTATGCCGACGGCAAAGGACCTATGCCGACGGCCCTTAGCCGTAGGCATAGACCGCGAGTCCGGTAGTGTCTGCAATATAAGAAGAGTCATGTGAAATTTATTTTCTTGTGTTTTTCCAACTTAAGGAAGATGAAGGAAATAACTTGGCGCCCATTGCATGTATATTTCTACAATAGTGCATAGTCAGACCATATATACCGCGACAATAGATATGTGAGTGCTGCCGCACCACCGAATCCTAAAACACTCTTTGTGTTTCCGTTACATAAAAACCAATATCCTCCCCGCGGCATATCAACACCGATAATTGTTATAGTTAGATACACAATTGAGGTTTTAGCTTAGCTGTGCTCGAGGAGGATGCTAATTGAGTGGCATGGTTGCTGTAGTAGAAGTGGGATGCACACGCTTTTGGGTGAAACCCAAAAATTGCAAGTTTGACTCAAAAGCATGGTGAGTGTTAACTGCAAAAGTGGGATGCACTGGGAACTCGAAAGGTGAGTATGATAAAATCAAATGCTAACAACTAGTTCTAGGCCTCCGGGAATAGTACTAAGTTGCTGCAAGACGGGAAAACAAGTCTGTCGGGGCAACAACACAAACATACTCAAAATAAAGAAAACAAAACAAATGGGCCATGCTAATGTTTAGAGTTTGTTTGTTAGTGTGAGCTCTCGGATAAAAACATGAGTATATCTAGTCTATCTCCATGATGTTATACATATGTTTCCTCCATAACAATTGTTTTTCCATAAAAATCTATGCAGAATTCTATAATTTTCCATTGTTTCAGTTGGAAAGTTAGTTTCATCTGGAAACACTCTGCTTTGGTTCTCAATATGTGCATGTATATCCTATGGTGCATTTTGAATCTAGGAATAGTTACGTTTTTACCACCTAGGTTGGAATTAAATAGATGTGGCGGCTGATTCTAAAAGCAGTCGAAAAATAGAGAATAGTTTCCAAAGATTTATTAGGCAGGGTATAGATCCTTTCTGTGTTCATATTCACTCACTGATGGAGTCACCTCTGCCATGCTCTGAAGGTCTTAGTTTCTGAAGGCGCCAAACCTGAAGACACTCTACAAACACTTACTCGGTAGCATATAGAAATTGGATCATGGCCACTGAGCGCATAATTGTTAAAGAAGACCAAAATTACCATAGAGGATGATGCTACCAACTTGGCGTGGACCATGCATGAGGCAAAACGGATGCCACCCTATTCGCTGCAACTAGTAAAAAACAAAGAGTTGAACCATGCGTTAGCACTTTTTTGTGGAATAAAAGGGATTGCATTATTTAGATATGAGTAACATTATGATCCCGAAAGATGAGATGAAAAAAATTCTTCTGAAACCTGATCCTAACCAAACAGTCGTCCCTGCACACTGCCATATCGCGCTAAAAGATGGTTTGCGCAGTTCTATGCCCATGGAACTTTACTGATAGAGACCCGCCGCCCTGACTCCATGTGGCACATTACTTCAACAGGTGGCCAAGAGTGGACCCTTTCCGAGACCTGTTCCTGAACTGAACCTTGTGGTGGAGAGTGGAGACTAACTGTGCTGAAGCCAAGCAACTGATTTCGGCATCCGAACAAGATTATTCAGCTCACAGGCACAGAGCTATGGAGATCAGGTCGCTGTTATCTCAAGAAAAGAGGATTCATATTGTTAAGTGCTAGTCATACTCTCGCTCAAATGGAACACGCATGATGAATGAAATTCCCTTTCCCGCAAAAAAAAAAAAATCACTCTCAGGAAGGGATTGCTCTTTTTTTCGTCAGTGGTATGTACTAGACCATTAAAAATTGTTTGTTTAGCCCTTTTTTTGCGTGAGCATGGACTGCATAGTACAATTTATTCCTTCATCATCCTCACGAGTGCATCCAGCTCTACTTCACCTGAGAACTTGGGTCGTAGTATCGATGACAACTCTACCTGAACCACTACTCAGCGTGTTGAGTGAGTTATTATATAGACAAACCCTTAATCAGTAGATTAGTGCACCCCACTTCTAGTAAATATAGCATAGAGCCAACAAGGTAGAGTCAACCTTGCTTCTGCATCATCAGACCGTAGCAGCTACACAAGTCATGGGCAAGCTCCAATTTGATTTAAACAACAACTTTTTGTGTAGATCAGCTATGAACACCTCATGTGGTTGTATTAGTAGGAGCATGGGTTCAAAGAGGGGTTCACGCTTTGGCAGTGTGGCATCAACCATCCAGTATTGTTCCAGAATTTATATTGTTATCCAAATCATGTCTAAATAGTTGGTATTGAATGAAGATTGTAGTTATTTCCTTCAAATTTTAAGTTAGTAAACACGAGTAGGGCTTCCAGTAAGAATGAATTCAAGACCATATTCCGCTCAGGAAATGCACTTGTTTCGCCGGCCAAGTTCATATGACTTCTCTTGTTTTATATCGACTGCCAACTGGACTACTAAAAAATGTTAGATGTCTGTTGCAAATGATTTACGAGTATCAAATATTAGTATATAGAAATCATGGTGCTACATAAATAACGTGCACTATGCTGCATACATATATTTGTGTGTTGTATGTTATCACCTGCTAAATAGTTGGTGTAGAGAATTACTTTCAGCCTTGGAAGTTGATCAGCCTCATCACATTGTTTCTTCATTAATGGAGGGCGTTTATACACATTTTTTCGGCCTCTACACCGGTTGATGCACACATTTTCTGGTTATTAGTTTTTTTGTCCAGTGCATGTCAAACTACATGTACTACAGTAGGCCAAGTAGGTTCATCATCTAGCCGAGGAACGGGAAAATGTGCGTCGAGAAAATTACCACCCCTCACTGTGGTTCGCGGACTATTCCCTTTTCTCAGGTGGGGAGGTGAGGTTCGTTGCGGCAAAAATGTTTCAGTTTCGATCAGGTTGCAGACCCAGTTCTGGGCTGAGCTGTATGCTGCTAGAATGGCAGTAGGGATGCCCCAAAGCATGGGGCTGCACATTGTTCAGAAATAACTTGACCGTATGTAGGCAGCATCAGCAAGCTGGCGGAGCTGGACAGCTCGTTGTACGGCCCATCGAGCCATGGAAATAAGATGATGTGCTCTCGTACACCTGGTCTAGCTTTAAGCTATGACTGGGTGCAACCTACGTCACCGGGTCTGAATCTTGTGAGGGCTCGCCTCCTGAGTTACCGGAGCACCAATTATGCGAAGACTCGACGTAATGTGCTATGAAATCGCAACTTTTTCTCTGAAAAAAGTACTGCATTTGAGTGATGCTCTTCCGGCATGGTATGAACACGTACATCAATGTGGTAAACAAGGAGTATGAAGTTAGCAGGAAGCTAAAATTCCCGTTTCTGACGCGTCCCATTTCTACAAAATCTAGCATCGCCTGCTTTCATCTACCCAGCTAAATTTGGCCGTAGCATCTACAAAAGAGAGATGACCAAGCATCGCTGCAACTTATGCTACCAGTTTTGGTGTTGATCCTCTACAAAGTCGCCCCCATGGGGTTTGTGATTGTACCGGCCGCGTGAAGAGTGGTTCCCCATCCAATGGTGTGGCATCGGCCACCAACAGTCCCACTATTTATAATGTTAATCGGACGTACAAAGAGATGTTCTATAATGAATGACTTTATTTTTCTTATTATATATTTAAGTTATAAAAGGACTAATTAAATACGGCTTCTGATCAAAATCAATACTGCACACGTTACTCTGCGGGAATTGTTCCCTTTTTTTGTTGGGATAGTTCATAATTTTTGTTTTCTAGAGTTCCATCTACGTACTAGATAACTAAAAAAAAGTTTGTTTAGTTGTTTCGGGTGAGTGTCGACTGCATAGTATAGTTCTTCCTTCATCTTATGGTGCTGTGCATTCAACCACACTTCACGTAAGAATTTGAGCTTAAATCAATATGGACCCTCTCATCCTTTATAACACTAAGCTCAACGCAGCCGCCTCCTCCCAAAAAAAATTAGGGTTCTTCTGCCTCCCGCCGGCGCCGCTGCCGGTCCGCTTCATCTTCGGCGGCCTTAGAGCCATGGGGGTGTGGTGGATCCCGGCCTTTGCCGGTGGGAGGCTCCATTTTTAGATGTGTTTTCGAGATTTGCTAGGGTTTATGTCCTACTCAGAAAGGTGAGACGGTGGCGGCTCTTTGAAAATGGAATAAGGTTCTTCCTGCCTAGCCCCCGTTCCGGAGGTGTATCTAGCATCGTTGGTGGGCGTGTGTTGGTGTTCCTCTGACGGATCTTTCTTTGGTGGATTTGCTCGGATTTGTTCGTCGTTCGTCTATATTCATGTGTCTTCAGGTTGGATCTATCCGATCTACGCTACTCTTCATAGGCGGCGGTTGCTGTTCTGGTGCATTGGTCCTATGGGGCCTCAGCACGACGATTTCCAGACTGTCTACTACAACGAGTTCTGCGCGGCTCCAGTGAGGAAGGGGCGATGACGGCGGCGCGCCTTCGGTTCGCTTCAGCGCTTGTAGTCGTCGCTAGGTGGTCTACGAATCAAGATGTATTTTTTATTACTTCTGATATTTGTTGTACTGCCATGATTAAACACGAATAAATTGAATGTTTTCGTGTAAAAAAGGAAAAAAAAACACTAAGCTCTCTAATCTTAGAGAGCCCACGTTCAGTTAAGGTCTCCAATTGGGATAGAAACACCCGATTTTGAACGGATCAACAATTTCTCAAAGCTATCTTATTAAATTCCTTTATACTATGCACTATGCTTCCTAATTTTTATTCGAAATCGTCAATTTAGAATTGGGTAAGCACGATTTTGACCAGGTCAACAATTTCTCAAGGGTTCTACCATTCAATTCTTTTGGTTCACTATGTTCCCATTTTGAAGCTCTTCAGTTCATTAAGGTATTTAATTTTGGATTTGGTTTATGATTTTGATAAGGCCAATGATTTTTCAAATCAATCAGCAGCAACCGGCTCATAAAAACATACAAATCCCGCGCACCCTCCGACCACCTAGAGAAAAAAGCGCCACCATGTGATACTCTAGCACCAATATAGTATATGTAGCCAGCGATACTTAAATTACTCCACATAAATATACGTTGGTTAGCAGATGACACAGAACCAAACCCCAAAGGCCTATCAAATCACTGCATTATAAATATAAATAAAACACCACTTCTGCTTCGGTACACCCTCCTTAAACACATCAAGGGCTGAAATCTGCCCATACCCCTTCGCTGTCAGGGGCATGATCGTCTTATGTAAAAAATTCCCCCCGTCCCGCGCGTCCACGCCGATACCCCCCGCGCGCCTGTGTATACGGGGCTGCCGCACGAGCCGAGCCGCTTGGCAGCCGTGAGGACGCGAGCCGAGCCGAGCCGTTAGCATCCATGGGCCCACAATGTCAGATGCAGGGCGTGTCGGTGGGGGCGTACGTGTGGTCGTGGCGCGGTCGTGCAGTTAACTGCGCACTAATTGCGGCGCTGACTGCTCGCGGCCGATCTCCTGCCGCCAGCCTTCTGCCGTCGTAGTCAGTGCCCTCCGTTGCCACGCGTGCGGCGACCGGGCGCCTTCCGCCTCGGGCCGGCAGTTGACGCGACCGGTCGGCTGCCGCCGCTGCGGCGACCGCCCGCCCGCCTTCAGACGCCACCAACGCTTCGATTGCCGCGCGTGCCGTTCCCGCGCCTTCACACGCCACCGCTGCCGCGCCCAGACACCACCGATGCCTCGCCTGCCACGCCGTGCCTTCACACACCGACGCTGCCTCGCTTTCACACGCCACCGCTGTCGCGCGTGCCGCCAGCCGCCCGCCTCTCCCTCGGGGCGCGCGCCACCGACGGCTCGCCCGCCCACGTCCCTTCCCCGCCATCTATAAAAGGCCACGCCAGTCCTGACCAGGCCGTGCCATCTCCCTCGCCCCGCCCATCTCTCTTCCTCTCCTCGCCCGCCCATCTCCCTCTCCTCGCCGGCAATGTCTTCCTGCGACTCCGACGAGGGCGCGTGGCCGACCGGCGTTTGGCCGCTGAGCCTCACCGTCGGCGACATGGAGGATCTGGCCCAGTACGGCGTGATGGTGCCGCTGGCAGCCAAAGTGCCGCGGCCATGGCGGATCGGGGCGGACGGCATCCCCACCATGGGACCGCCGCCGACGAGGTAGCAGCTCCACGCGTTCCCTGGCGGCCGGTACAACGGGAGGGCCCGGCGGAGGTTCTGGCGCGGGAAGAACTTCGACATCGTCCTCGGCACGTTCAGGGACGCGACGGCCGGCCGCACCATCGGGGACATTACCGGCGAGGCCGGCACTTCCTGTGGTCGCCGCCGCCACGGCCCATCTCCAGCCGCCCCCACTGCCCCGGCACAACAGGCACCCCCTGACCCGGCGCTGGTCGAGATCCCGCCGGGGCAGGCCGCCCTCGCGCAAGACGGAGACCCCGACGACACGCCGGGGCTACTTGCGGTGCTGGCCCAGTCGGCAGAGGAGGCAGCGGCGGCCACTCGTGAGGAACGAGAGCGGCTGGTGGCCATAGCGGCGGTGCAGGAGCAGCAGGCGCGGGAAGACAACTGGTGGGATTTCAGCGACGACGACGACGACGACGATGGCGACGATGGCGGCGACGACGGCGAAGGAGAGGCCGGCGGTATGGCGCCGGTCGTCGACCTCACCGGCGCCAGTGACGACGAGTAGTCTAGTTTTAGGATTTTTATTTAAATTTCGGTCTAAGTTATGTAAGAGCAGTGCTCGTTTATGTTTAGTGTTATGTAAGGTAGTTTGAATTATGAATGAACTCGGAATGGCTTATATGAAGAAAAAAAACCGTATGTTTAATTTGATGTTAGTCGTGCAACTTCAAAAAATAAACGGAAACATGCATTTCAACGTTATGAGAAAAATCAGTCGCAAAACGCATGCATGGGGCCTTCACTCATACTCGAACGGTCTCTGGAGAACTTATCATGCATGCACACCAAAAACATATTGCGTCACGTCTGGGGTGTGGTATGTGGTGTTATCACCAAAAAATTAGAAAAAAATTCTTAAAGCGATAAAAAAGCCAGAAAACTTTTCATGCATCATAATGATGATGGTGGAACACTATAAAAAAATGTGGGTACATTTGAAGGCTGTCGGAAAAAACTCCTTTCAGACGGGGCCTTCGGTCCTGCCCGAACGGTCTCCGAAGAAGGAGGTCAATTTTTCGACATATTCTGAATGACCTCAACTTTTGCAAGTGAGTTGGTATGGTCACCCTGACATTCAATTCAAGAATTGAACGTATTTGAACACCAAAAACATGTTGTGTCACATCTCGGGTGTGCTGTGTGCTGTTTTCATAGAAAAATTATAAAAAAATTCATAAAGCGATAAAAAATATAGAAAACTTGGCATGCATCCTAGTGATGATTGTGGAACACTATAAAAAATTTTGAGTTCATTTCAAGGATGTCGAAAATAAATTAATAAGTTTATTGCTATAACTAATAATTTTGAAACGACCGTTAATAAAAAACAGTACTTAATACAAAATTTATTTCGTATTGACATTATACATATGATGGTAGATACTACTAATGTAATTTGGGTTCATTTGAAGGATGTCAAAAAAATATTATAGATAGTACTCATGGAATTTGCATAGTGTGGCAAATAATAAAAAATAAGAAAGATAGTAATGATATGATTTGAGTTTACACTTCTAGCAATACAAAAAAAATAATTAAAATAATGTAAAACTTACTTTTCATTCTCAGCGCACGTTTGTCGTCTATGGCCCTCTTTCTTACAAATGCCACAAAGAGGACCGGGTTTTTTCTCAGAAAATGATTTTGGTCTTCCATTTTTTGTAACATTTGAATCTTTCTTTGCCCGCCTTGTCGTGCTCTGTTTAGGGGCACCCTTCGTGGAAACTTTCACGAGATCACCTATGACATCAACATGTTGTTCCAGCTGACGTGGCTCCTCGTGCACATTTCTTCTACTACCAACAGCATCATTATCAGGGACCTTTTTCTTCGCTATTATATTCCGCAGACACTGCATCAACTCATCAAACACGAATGGATCATTTGAAGCAACATGAAAAGCTTCAGCTCCTGTTATACTGAGTTGACTATAGCGAGTACACTGTTCTGCCCCTGTCCAACCCCAGCCAAACATGTCACTCTTTCGCTGTGCAGGCAGCCCACCTCTCGCAACTTTCGACATCCTCTTAAGGATGCAACACTTAGGTATTTTAGATATTTTCAGATGAACCAACACATACAGGATGTGTTTGCAAGGCAATCCTTTCCGAAGCATTCGTCCACAACTGCAGTCTATCGTATTTTCAGAGTTTTCAGCTCGATAATTCACGCTGAACTGAAATTTGCGGTTATTTCTCCATGTCACGATGAAGGTGTGGCAGTCAACTCCCACTAGCATCTCAAAAATCTCAAGCTCTCCCATCTTCTTCAGATCTTGTTGAAGAATATAAAAATTGGAATGAGTGAATACTTCGGCAGCATGCTTCTCAATATCCTTATATTCTGTGACTGATGGTGGCAATGACTGATTTGAAACACAGTCATCATGCACCTCGTTCTCACGTAGTCGAACTATGCAATTCTCATAGTGCACAACTAGGTCAACAATAGTCATGCCGCCGTCCAGGTGAAGGTGAAGACAAGAGTTAAGGCTTTCACTCCTCTGATTACTGCGCATACCCAGAAAAAAATCATCTGACAGATATGATGCTGCCCACAGACTCCTCTTCCTGTACATCCTGCTCAGCCACTCTTCTGTTTTATCAGTCTTCCATTTACGGACGAAAGCGTGCCATCTCGCCTCAAAGTTGGCTGGAGAGGTGGAGTAGTACAAGAGTGCCCTGAACTCATTTAGCGATTTGTAATTAAGGTGCTTCTGCATGTTTTTTTCCACGTGCCATGAGCAGAGACGGTGCAACACATCAACCAAAACCAACCGAATAGCTCGTATCATTGCAGCGTCTCCATCTGTGATGATTGACCTTGGCTTTTTCTGACAATTGGCCCTCAGGAATGTCTGGAGCAGCCACACGTACGTCGCTTCGGTCTCGTCGGACACAATGGCACAACCAAAAACTGTGGTGCAACGGTGATTATTTACACCAACAAAGGGGATAAACGGCATACCATATCTGTTCATCTTATACGTGCTGTCGAACACAGTCACATCTCCATACAACTGATAGTCCCGCTGCGACTGTGCATCGCACCAGAACATGCTCTTCAAACGGCCCTCCTTATCGAGCACGTACTCAAAGAAAAAGTCTGGATCCTTCTCCTTTCTGCTCCTCATAATCCCGATTGCTGTGTTAGCATCACCCTTCGCAATCAACTTCATTTTTTTCTCAGCAACATAGGTTGTACACGTCTCGTCTCAGAAACCCACACTTATCATACGAGCCATACCTGCTAATGAAGTTGTCAACGATGATATGCTTTCTGATCCCAGCTCCTTCCATCGCCAAGATCTCAGCTATCTGGTGATCTCCCATCACTCGATGTGACCGCAGAAATACCACCTCATCTGGTCTCGCTAACAAATGGTTGTGATCATCCATAAAAGCTGCCACGAACCAAACTCCACGTCCTTTGTCCAACTTCACGACTAAATGTGCGCCACACTCGCAACGAGTCTCAGGTCTTAGCCTGCGGGTACGGCCCTCCGGGTTAAAAAATTTACTGAGACATTTTCCTGCCCTCGAACAAACGTATCGCCTATACCGAACAATGGTTGAAAGTCCTTTTCCTCGTTTCACCTTATCTTTTCTGATACTGAATCCATGATCTTTGGGGTAGTTATTATAGAACATGTAGGCCTCCCATTGTGATGCAAATGTCATACCCATAACCTTCAACTGTGTCTCAAGCGCACCTTGCTGGATTTCAGCTTCCTCAATGTCCATATTAGCTCCATCCTCATGCTCATATTCATCATCACCACTCCAACCATCAAAGTTAGCTTACAATATTCCACATAAGCAAGTGTAAGTTGTCATCAATAAGTTTTTATTATTCAATGACATCTTAAATTTTGGACCGAACCTGGCTTATGTTATCCGCGAAAGATTCAACACCATGATTTTCCTCGTTCTGGACGTCAATATCCTCTGCACATAAAAAAATCATATGCACATGTAAGTGCCATATGTTTCTTCATCCGACGAAAAGATTGTACACGACACTTACGTTTTCACTACAAGCACCCTCCTCCTTCTTTTGAAAATCCTCCTCAGGTAAATTATCGTACGACGACCAGGATTCATTGTCGCTGCCATCATCATCATCTTTACTATCATTACCATTCGTACGATCAACAGTATCGCTACCATCCCACTCACTCGTGTCCAAAAACAGATCCGTAAATGCAGTTTCTTTATCCATTGAATGATCTCACAACCAACACTCCAATATTATAATAAAAATTGATCTATCAATTTTAAATCAAATTAAATGTACTATGATCATACAGATGACAACTTCTTATCTAACAAGTGATTGCACATGATTATTTACAGATACAATTTTTTTTGACAAACTAGACGGCTTACATGGCGTGCACGTGCACTTCGGCCGACCTGGCGTGGCTGCGGACGGCGAGGATGTTCTCGGAGAGGTTGATCACGGAGTTGCGTGCGGCGACGGCGTCCACGTAGGCCACGTCACCGCGACGACCTGCACGGAGGCGACATCACGTACGGCGGGCGACTCCAACAACGCCCGCTCCGGCCAGATCCCGGGTGAAGACGGGGAAAATGGTCGGCGATCGGCGGGGAAAGGCGGCGATCGGCCGGCCGGGAAGACGCTGGAATTGGCAGCGTGATCACGGCTAGATTGGCGGGGAAAGACGGCGATCGGCGGGTAAGGGCGGCGATCGGCGGGGCGGGGCGACGTTGGAACGGGCCGCGTGATCAATGCAGGTCGTGGTTTTTTTGTTTCGCACGACGGGGAGAGGGTAGATGCGAGCCGGCCGTATCGGCTCGAGCCGTGCGCTCGGCTCTACCTGTATGAGCACGCCGCATACGGCGCGGGATACGTTAAGCACTGTATGCCCAAAATGCCCTTATACGTTAAGCGAGGGGGGGGGGTGTACCGAAGCAGACCTCATAAAACACATCCAGCATCTTCCCCACCCGCCAAACGAAATATTTCATCAGTTCCAAAATATAAGGGTATTTTTTTGGAAAGTCAAATTTCTCTAACTTTGACCAAGTTCAAAGCAAAAAATATTGACATCCACAATATTAAACAAAAAAGTATGGAAAGTCATCTCATGATGAACCTAATCATATTAATTTGATATTATGAATTTTGAATATATTTCTCTACAAATATGATGAAACTTAAATGGTTTAACATACAAAAAAAGTAATACACCTTATATTTTCAAACAGAGTGAGTAATTATTTAAAAAACCCAGCAGCACCAACGGCGCAGCAAAGCGCGCCCAACCTTTTTAGTTATTTCAATCCCACATACGGGACCAGTTGGTAGTCCAACATAGAAGTTTAGGAGAACCACTACGAAATGTTAGGGAGTAGCATGTTTCTTAGGTGCAAACTAGATCATCGAAGGTGTTCGTTGCCGAACCCATCAATTTTTATAGTAGACTGATAGGAATTTATGATGTGAAATTTAAATTTCCATGAAGTCTCTCTTCGAAGTAGAAAGATGTTGATAGGTGAAGATAAGGCAATCGGGGTACAAAACACACACATATTGAAGCTCTTCTTTAATAATCTAGTGTAGTCTAAAATTATGAGAATATTTTGGACCAGCATGAAGCTTGAATGCATAGTATAAATGGTTTTGGACATGGTACAATGGTACCATGGAATTATTTACCGAAGGTACAATGTGTGCCATTATGATTTCCGAGTCAAACTGTTTAGTGGTTTAGTTATTTTCATTTTAGGGATCTGTTTAGTGGTGAATGAGGGCCAGATGGAGCTTGTGCTTACAGTGGGGGTGCAAGATGCTTGGGATGTGAACACAGGGGCTAACGACATAGAGGTTGATGAGCCCATACCCTTTGAACTTGGATCTACTTGGGAAAAGAAAACCGACCATATAAAACAAGTAGATGCATAATTGTTTATACTAAATATCTTTTGTTAGTCCATGAAATTGGCAAAAAAAAAAATAGAACAACTCATGTAGCCCGTTTTGTGTCTAGGCATGTCTATGGAACATCATTCCAAGACCTTGAACTCGAGTTTATTACTTCACAACTGGAACTGTCAGACCGTTTCTTCCTAGCTAGTCGATGAAAAATGTGTTCCAGTTTCGATCAGGTTCTGCGACAACGGCACTAACTAGAGATGACAATTTGAAAAACTTTGCTTTTGCTTTGGATGCTGAGGGAACTGCCCTCTTGAGTTCTCGGAGCAACAATCATGTGAAGACTGGATGTAATGTGCTTTCAAGTGGTGGCTTACTCTCTCCAAAAAGTACGAATTAGCAGTAAAGGGCTTCCAGCCGAGAAAAAACATGTACATCACCGTGGTAATCAGGCCGTACGAGGCTAGCAGAAAGCTATACTTCCATTCCCAACGCATCTCATTTCTACGAAATCTAGCATCGCCTGCTTACATATACCCAGCTAAAGTACACCGTAGCGTGAGTTTTGGTAATGATCTGCTACGAAGGCACTATGTGGTTTGTGATTGTATCTGCGGCGTGAACAGTTGTTGCCATTGGCCTGGCCACCTACTTCCCCACTATATATAATGTTAGTGTGCCATACAAAGCGACCATGTGTCATGAATGCACAGTTATTTTTCTTATGCGTTTAATATTAGAGAAGTTCTGGGTATGAGTTCTAGTAGAAATGTATTCGGGTACATGTTATCTCTGCAGAAATTGCTTTATTTTTTTCTGGTGTTGCATATCAACTAGACTATTAAAAATGGTTTGTTTAGTTATTTTGGGTGAGCATCGAGTGCATTGTACAAAATCTGCCTTCATGCCTCTGGCTCCACTTCAGCTACGAATTTGAGTCGAGGTACCGAGGAGAAGATAGGGTGCCCTTAAATCAATATGGGCCCTACCCCACCCAAGTCAGCCCTTTGAGGAACACTTTGCTAGGCCTCCTTGATGACTGTCGGAAGTGCTTCATCTCTCTCCCAACAAATCTCATGCTGCCTACACTTGCGGGTGTTTAGAGTTCGCACTTCACGCTCTAGTGAGAGCAAAACTGGACAATGGTCAGACCCCGGGGAAACCAAGTGCACCACAGACACCTCAGAAAAAATATCACGCCAACTATCATCCGCTAGAGCTCGGTCCAAACGGACTCTGACATTTGCACTCCGAACTCTTCCATTATCATAAGTATATGGCAGCCCTTTGAATCCCAAGTCCTTCAGCCCACACACCAACATCATGTCCCTGAAAACAGCCATCAAATATTCTGCCCGGGGTGTAAGCGAGAGTGCTCAAATTGCCAAAGAGCTTCATTGAAGTCTCCCACTGCCATCCAAGGGAGAGATGAGGACGCGCGGAGATTACACAACAACGACCACACGCGGTGCCGGTTTTCGGAACGTGGCTCTCCATACACAAAAGTAGCATGCCATAATGGATCTTTCATTCGAATCCTTGACTTCAACAGACAGACTCTCATGCCAGAACAAGGCTAAACCACCACTTAAACCATCACTATCAACTCCAGCAAAACCAAAAAGGCCTAATCGACTCTTAAGACGACCCATACGAACACACTTTTGACGAGTTTCAGAAAGAAAGATAACTTTGAGATGGTGTGTCTCTGTCAAGACACAAAGTTCAGGAATCGTCGCAGCATTCCCACAGCCATGACAATTCCAACTGATGCAATTCATGGCTCCTGACGGGGCAGCACACTTGGCCCCGTCAGTTTACCGGCAGCCCCAAGACCGGTTGCTTCCAAAAATTTAACATCTCCCTCCACCTTCTGTTCTGTATCAGCCCCCTGCACAATCACCTTGCCACACTTCTGGTTACCACCGGCTTGCCCTACAACATACGGCACCAGTGCCTTGTCTTCTGCTGGCACCGCCTCCTGACCATCCTTCTCTGCTGTTGTGCGCTTCCCAAGTACTGAATCTGCAGCAGTCATGACGGTGTCTGAATCACCATACAACACCCCCTAATTACTGAGGTTTCTCAGCGCTGGAATCGTATGGTTTGCTTTGCCGAGAGGAGGGCGTCGTGCGCTTGATGACAGCTTGCTTCCCCCCACTCTTCTTCCCCTTCCCAAATTTTTGTCCTTGCCTCTCCTTTGTCTCAAGCTGCTTATATTTCATCAACGTTGTCACACTCCGTCTGTTCTTTTGCAAGGTGCACATTCAAAGCATTTATTTGAGCAGATAACTCACCATCAACCTCTACATTCCCAACAGACCCTACCTCCTCAAACCCATCATGTGCACCAATCGGCATACCATACTGACGACACTGTGTCCTATTGTCCATCTTAGCTGATGCCTCCCTTCTCTGACTACCCGAGCTTGCAGAATCTGCCCTTCCAAACGACGAAAAATCCAGCCCTCTCCGCATCGCCGGATTAGCTGGTGAAGGGAAGTGTGTCGGCCTGTGTTCAAATTTCTTAAATGGAGGGCAATGGAGCCGAGCCCATCATCATAGTGCTTGGACGGAACACCTAGCCTCTTATTCTAACATGTATCCTTATCATGCCCCATGTAGCCGCAGTGGAAGCAGTAGAATGGGACACCCTCATACTTCAGTTCAAAACTCTTTCCCACAGGTCGGCCATTCTTCATTGGAATGATCTCGTGCTGCAACCTTCTACTGTATGGTAACTTGATGCGTACCCTTAGAAATTCATTAAGGTTTGATCCAGTAAGGGGTACATCAACCTGTGGCACTTCCCCTAACGTAGAAAGAGCCAGGGGTGCCAAGTGCCAGTCTCAGAGAACAATATCCAGCCTTATATAACATCGCTCGCGATAAGAATAATACTATTGCACACGTGCTCGGTTCTTCCCCGCCGAATATTCCGTTCAGGTGGGATTTGATTGGCCCCCGGCTTGTGTCATGGCATAATCTTTTATCCCGGCTGGATTCGATTAACCTGACACAAGGTCGGGAAGTGTTTCGCTGGAACCTTACTACATCAGGGTCTTTCACAGTGGACTCTATGTACCGTGCACTCACACATTCCGAGATACCAATGAGTAATAATAAGAATATTTGGAAGTCTAAAATTCCACTAAAAGTGAAAATCTTCATGTGGTATCTCCGTAGGGGAGTTGTGTTAACCAAAGACAACCCCGCACGGTGCAACTGGCGAGGGAGTAAGAAGTGTTCTTTTTGTACTCATGACGAGACAATCAAACACCTCTTTTTCCAATGCAAGTTTGCACGTTCTATGTGGTCAGTCATCCAAATAGCGTCAAATTTGTATCTGTCCACAAGTGTTGCCAATATTTTTGGTCATTGGTTGGACGGTATTACAAATAGGTTCAAAACGCTAATAAGGGTGGGAGCGTATGCCTTAATTTGGTCGCTTTGGCTATGTAGAAATGATTTGGTTTTTAATGACAAAAATGCTTCTCCTCTACAGGTTATTTTCCGGTGTACGCACTCGCTACGTACGTGGTCTATACTACAACGGCCGGAGTACCAACCGCTGTTCATGGCAGTGTGTACGCGATTGGAGCAGGTGGCTACGGAGATTTTTTCCCAACATGGGTGGCAGCATAACCTACGGATCGAACCACCACCTTCTTCGACATAGGCATAGTGTCGGTCTAAAAGACTCTACTGTTGCTGGTTTATCGATTTTTATTCATGATTTTTGTCAGATTTTTGGATTTGGCTGTGTGCATCTTAGTTATGCAGAGGCCGGGTGTTACTCATAATGTTTTGTATCTGCTTGATGCTACATTTTGAGATAATAAAATCGCCTTTTATCAAAAAAAAGTGCAAGAACTCCCAAAAGGCTTGTGACGGTCGACAATGCAGAATCAGGTGCTCAAAGGACTCCACGGCGGGGCACAGATCACAGTGTGCATGCGGGGCGACAGCTGACCAACCCTTCTTTATCATGTTATCTCTAGTGTTTAGCCGTCCCCAAAAAGCAAGCCAAAGGAAAGTTCTATACTTTAAGGGGATAAGCTTATCCCAAATCCACTGCTCATATGGAATTTGGACACCTCGAAAAGTTAGCAGTTTGTAGAATTATCTTGTCCACACACCTTTGCCAAAGATAGAAGCAGATCGGGCATCTTCAGAATCGCCGACTGGGGCGATGTTTGCCAGAATCTCATGCGGAGTCTGGAGCTCAGAGCGCGCGGCCCTCGAGAGGTTTGGATGGAGTTGGACCTCCTAGCTGTTTTGAGTGAACTGTGAAGCAACAGAACAGCACGGGTCCCTCGCAAAGGAGTATATGACGGGCAGCAAGAACTTCAGACGGCCGGAGTCAAGCCAACAATCTTGCCAGAAGGAAACCAGAGCCCAGAGCCAAGCGAGCAGCTGGTGGAGTTGATAACCAGAGGGATGCATTTTGTGAAACCTTTCCAAAAGGCCGTATCAGCATGGTGCACAGTCAGGGACAGGTCATTAGTGCAATATTATGTGGCAAACCAAACGTAGCAAGGGATATCTGATGGTTGCAGAACCTTGGCCACAAACTTACACAACATCGATTGATTGTAAGCACTCAAGTTCCAGACAGCAAGGCCATCAGAGCTGCGGGGGAAAGTAACATGATCCCAGGCAACAAGGCATTGACCGCCCTTGACCTTGTTCTTGCCCTGCCATAGGAAGGCGCGCAGGAGACTCTCTAGCTTGCAAACAGATTCCCTCGGCCAAGGAAAGCAAGCCATGAAGTAGCTGGGAATGCCAACGAGCACAGAGTTTATGAGAGTGAGTGTTGGAATTCCGTTCACAGGATCGATCACATGAAATCACGACAGAGTCGCGCACAAGAAACTTTGATAACCAAAGGCACGTGTTGTACCTCTTTTCCTCTTTATTTCTTTTCTTGTTCTCTATTGATACAAAACCCAAACCAGACCTGTGCATATATATATACGTCAAGCAACCGACCTAACAACTCTAGTCCTATACCTACACGGACTCAACCAGCCAACACACGGCCACGTCCTAGGACTCAGCCAACGTGAAGGACTTGACTAGTACGCTACTTGGCGTAGCGCAGGAACTCACCTAATACATGGAAACTAATCAAGATTACATCTAACAATCTCTCCCTAATCTTGATCTTGTCATCTATGCTTGTCCGATCTTGGCTCGTTATAAATCACCCCTTATCGCTCATCTGCTCGCACCACGACAAGTTAAATTGCTAGGCTTCATTGATCGCAACAATCTCCCCTCCAATTTCGACTTGGCGAATTTACGGACCACCTCAAATATGCCTTGGACTACCCAGTCTTATTAGTAACATGTGGAAAACACCATCCGGTGAACTTCACCATCCACCCTAGCAAGATACATGCCGGCTCCTTGTGGATCACATCACCCTGTGAACTACACCGCCCACTCCAGCCTCATGTAGAGACATGGCCTCATTGAAGAGACTCACCTTCACTGGTTTACCGCCCCCACATACTTGAACTTGATCCTCTCGTCGAGACACATAGACGACCTGGATGCGCTTCATCTTCAACGCCTCCTCACGAAGACGAGCACTTGGACATGACGACGCTGATGACTGACACAACCGACCGTGCAAACCCGCACGACTCCTTGACTCATCTATCTCCCGCGGACGACGTGACGACTTTCCGGCACCGCACCACGGCACCACCGCTCCCGTCAACGATCTTCCACCGCCTTCCCGACAACAGCCTGCCGTCTCGCTCCTTGTCGCTCCGCCGAACGACGATCGTCAGATCCCTCCTCGTCGCTGCATCACCCAGCAACATCATGGCACGCTCTTCATCGTCGCTGCACCACCCAGCGACCATATCGCCCGCCCCGAGGCGCTAATCGGGTCGAGACCCCGGGGCAAGCGCGGCTTCAAATCGACCTAGCTCTGATACCAATTGTTGGAATTCCGCCCACAGGATCGATCACATGAAATCACGACAGAGGCGCGCACAAGAAACTTTGATAGCCAAAGGCACGTGTGGTGCCTCTCTTTCTCTTTATTTCTTTTTCTCCTTTCTTAGCCATGATGTTACAATCTTCACGCAGGTTTGTGCATATATATATATATGCAACTACCAACCGACTAGACAAAGTCCTTTTCCTATACGTAGACAGCTAACACGGTTACCATATCCTAACAATACACGGACTACTAATTTGACTACTACTAGGACTCTACACAGGACATGTACTGCTACAACGCAAACCTAGACAAGATTATCTAACATTCTCTCCTTAATCTTGATTCTTTGTCTTTGTGCTTCTCCGGTCTTGGCTCGTTGATGATTCACCCTTTATTGACTCATCCGCTCGCATCACGACAAGTCAAATTGCCGGCTAGATTGTTGTTGTCAACATTCTCTCCCCAATCTTGACTTGGCGAATTTGCGCTAACCCTAACAATCTAACGCCCCCCATAGAAATGAAGGTGGCAAGCCAACCTAACAAATGCTTGTCGACCCTGTGAATGACAGGCAGGAGCATAGCATGGGAAATTTTGTGTAGAGAAAGCGGCAGCCCAAGGTAGTTACACGGGAAGGAGGACAGAGAGCAGCCGAGCAGCTGAGCAATATCCACGGCCACATCTTCATCAACTTCAACTAGCACCATCGTGCTCTTGCTGAAGTTAATATGCTGCCCCGAGAAGTCTGAAAAGGCCTTTAGAGTGTTTTTAATGATCCCAGCTTGCCGAACATCACCACGGAAGATCAGAAGAGTGTCATCCGCGTATTGGAGCACTGGAAACATGGTAGTAGCCTCAAGAGGATGCACCAAGCTGCCATTGTGGAAGTGCCAGCAGCAGAGTCTCTGAAGCACATCGGCCACTAGGATAAAGAGATAAGGCGAAATGGTATCCCCTTGGCGAAAACCTCTCTTATGGAAGATAGGCTCCCCGACCTCGCCATTTAGCAGCACCCTGGAAATGCCACCAGATGACTTCGGGTGGGTAGGTGCCTCAGCAGCGCCGCCATGACCACCCCGATCACCGGCGACAGACAGCAGATGCGCCATGGTAGGGAACGACAGAGACGATCGAGATTTAGGTGTCGAAGGTTTTAGCCAAACACGATGACGATCGTTTAGAGTTACACCCGGCGATCCTTTCATTGGAGGACCCGCACAGAGACCTAATCTGATTCCCGTGGGTTCCAGATCCGTAGACAACAAAGACTCCGAGGAATTCCCGGATTGGACCTCGTAAGGGATTTCTGGCGGCGGGCGAACACCCATAATCACCAGGAGCTGACACCCTAACGAGCGTAGACGGAGACGTGCGGGCAATATTAAAGCTCCTTTGTTGCTAGCCCCAGGCTAGGGTTAATCGCCCAGGGGATCAATGGTTCGAAGAAGCAATGTAAAACCAACTTGCGGCCCATAGAAAAGTCTACCTAAATCAGTGGCGGAGCCAGGATTCGAGTATAGGGGGGGCCGAGTACATATATTGATCTAATCTCGTTGGTAATTACTCATCGCTGCTACTAAAATTGTCGATCATTGGGGGGGGGGGGGGGCAGGCCCCTGCTCGTCCTCCCTTGGCTCCGCCCCTGACCTAAATTCTAAAAAGTGCATACACACTAATTAGAGGAAACGAGCGGCCGGTCTTACACACGCATGCATGCAGTTTTGTGGTCTAAATTTTGTCTTTATTCGTAACGTGGCATGTACTACTAGGATGGTCATATGGGTAAGACACCGTATTATTCCATGGATGCGCATGTCCATTTATTCGGGTTTTCAAATTTTTGAAAAGACATCTTTTAAACCGTGCTTCGGAATTTAGATCCCTTTTCACTATTGGAATCCTCGCAACGAGATCTTTGAAACTAGATCCCGCATGGGTATGTTTTGACGAATTTTTTTATGCCAACTTTGATGCTATATTGTGCAACTCTATTACTGTATTGTGCAACTTTATTACTACATCGTGCAACTTTTTTCCCAAACTAATGTTTGGAGCTGCACCTTCGTATGAGGTTGCAACCTAGCAACCACGACAACTTTGATGTGCAACTAGTCTATTGCCTTGACGAAAGTCGATATGCAACCTTCTCTTGTAATGTAGTCTAGTTGCACACACATTGATATTTAGTTGGCTTGTAATGTAGTCTAGTTGCACACACATTGATGTTTAGTTGGCAGGAAGACTAGTTGCACATACATATGCTCAGTTGGCTTGTAATTTAGTCTAATTGCAACACATTCATGTTTAGTTAGCAGGACACTAGTTGCACACACATATGCTCAGTTGGTGCGGCAATCTAATCTAGTTGCACACACATTGATGTTTAGTTGGCAGGACTTTTTTTGGCACACACACATATGCTCAGTTGGCGCGGCAATTTAGTCTAGTTGCACACACATTGATGTTTAGTTGGCAGGAAGATTAGTTTGTCGAAACATTCCCATGCGGGATCTGGTTTCGAAGAACACGTCGCGAAGATTCCAGCGATGAAAACGGATCTTAATTCCGGCACGCAGATTAAAAGTTATGCTTTTTTTAGTTTTTGAAATCACGAATTAAATACATCAAAAAATAAAACGCATGCACTGAAGGGATAGCTGTGCAGATATTTAAGGATCAGGTGAAAAGCTTTCTTAATTATGATGGTTAATTAAAAAAGGACACAAAATTTCCAGTTTAGGCCGGCCGCTCGCGTAAGCTAAGCGAGCAGCCGGCCGCTTGCTAGACTTGGCCAAAAGTCTATTGTTTCGTGTACCAAGGTAATACAACTTTGAAATGCCTAGTTGATATGTGAACTCCATACGGTGCTGAAAAGGCATGTTTCTGTCGCAGGGAGTACTTGGGAGTGGTACAGTCGCTGTGAAGAGGTTGAGCGATATGTGTATGGATGAGAAGAAATTCCATGGAGAGGTTCAATGTTTGATGAAGGAAAGGAACAAAACATAGTACGGTTTTTAGGATATTGTGGCGACACACAAGAGAATATGTTGAGCTACAACGGAAAATTAGTCATGGCAGATGTACAGCAAAGATTGCTTTGCTTCGAATACATGTCCAAAGGGAGTCTACGTGATTATATCAGTGGTACGGATATGAACCCTAATATTATTTTTGGTCAAGCATCCCCAACATATGTTATAAATCATGTACCATGCCATATACAGCCTACCATTGAAATATTAAAAAAACCCAAGTGTGTCTTGAATTTTAAACCCACTTTCTCATGACCCCATTCTCTATAACACTAAGCTCCCTAGTTTTAAGCAGCCTACATTCAATTGAGGTCTCCAATGGAGATTGGGCCATCCGATTTTTACCAGGTCAATAATTTCTCAAAGTTTACACAATTCAATTCTTTTATACTATATACTATGCTCCTTAATTTTTAATGCCTCACAATTAATTGATGTCTTCAATCTAGAATTGATTCAACTCGATTTTGACCGGGTCAACATACTAAGCTCCCTAATTTTGAAGACCTCACAATCAATTAAGGTCTCAAATTGGAATTTGTTCACCCGATTTTAACCGGGTCAACAATTTCTCAAAGCTCTCTCATTCATTTATTTTTTATATTATACACTATGCTTCCTAATTTTTAAGGCATCACAATTAATTGATGTCTTCAATTTAGATTTGGGTCACTCGATTTTGATCGAGTCAACAATTTCTCCAGGAGCTCTCGCATTCAAGTATTTTAATTCACTATGCTTCCTAATTTTGAAGCTTTTTCATTCGATTGAGGTATTCAATTTTAGATTTGGTTTACTATTTTGATCGGGCCAATGATTTTTCAAATCAATCAGCGGCAACTGGTCTATAGAAACATATCAATCTCGCGCAACCTCCCACCACATAGAAAAAAGAAACACCACCATCTGGTATTGTAGCACCAATACAGTACATGCAGCTACCGACACAGAAATTTCCTCACATAAATATGGGTTTATTAACGGATGACATAGAATCACACCACAAAAGGCAAACCAAATCACCATGTTATAAAAAACACACTCCATCATCTCCCTGCCTTGCCGAACTAAATATTCCATCAATTCAAAAATATAAGGGGTATTAGTTTTTTGGAAAGTTAAATTCCTTTAAATTTGACCAAATTTAGAGCTAAAAATATCGGCATACACAATATTAAAAAAATATGAAAATTCATTGTCATGATGAATCTAATTATATAGATTTGATGTTATGGATTTTGATATATTTATCTACAAATTTGATCAAACTTAAAAAGGTTTGACTTTTCAAAAAAGTAATACACCCTGTATTTTGAAATAGACTGGATTTTTTTAAAGATACCCAACAACATCAACGGCGCAGCAAAGCACGCCCAACCCTTCTAGTATAGATGAATCTTTTGCCGACTTAAATGAAGAAAGTGCCACCAAATTATCAACGGAATTTGCCAAGGTTTAAATTATCTCCATGAGAATTGTATTTGTTCACTTAGATCTGAAACCAGAAAATGTACTGCTAGATGACAATATGGTACCAAAGATTACTGACTTTGGCCTCACAAGGTATTTTGAGGAAAGGAAAACTAGCCAATCTATTACTTCAAAAATTTCTGCTACACTGTAACTTGGCTAAGTCTCTTCTAATCTCATTTTTTTTTGTCTCGGGTGAATATATTTTAACTGAGATTTTTTTTGTCCCAACAAGTCAACCTTAACCACTGAAGTGTTGCCCCTCACATGTACTATATGAAACCTTTTACTTAAAGAACTATATGGAAAAATTGAAACTAAAATAAAGGCAGAGAAGTACATATGCATATTTGTTATTACTTACATGAAATACTTCACTTGATACTTTAATTTTTTGTTATTGACCATGAAAGTGTAATTGAAATGCTGATAGATCTGACTAGAAACCATTGGTGCACACTTCACTTTTTGAAGGACTTTTGTCATAAGTTGATGGTTTAATATTATAGGTACTTGAGAGATAGTGTGGAAGGTTGGGAAAACCACTAGAAGACACAGAGGTGGAACAAGTACGAGTTTGCACTGAAATAGGGATAGAGTGCAGCGACTTCAATCCATCGAAGAGGCATGTTAGAACACGTAATATAATCGGAAGGCTCAAGGAAATAGAAACTACAGATGAGGTGAGGTATTTTAAAATAGAATCGGCTGCCCGAATATGGTGTGTGAGGTGAACTGGACATGGTTGTTGGTACATGTTATTATGCGTCCAAATCTTGGTGGAGCTATGATACAATGCAACATTTAAACACAATGACAGTTTAGGATCTATTCATAACATTGACAAGAGATGCATCCATGCATCTTACCACAAAATCTGAAATTAAATTCTTAAGACTAAAGGGAAAGGTGGAAATGTATTTTGATTAGTTTATGGAGTTACTAATTATAATATAGTTTGTCAGTGTAGATATTGTTCACATCGAGTACAATAAAACATTACTGACTTTTTGTTTCATCGTAGTTTCAGTTCCCCTTTTGTTCTATTTTGAGCCAAAAAGAATTGCCTTTGAAATTCAGCAACAATTCTCATGATATAAATTTTCAGTTCAATTCTTTGCTAATCTTGTTGCATGTTTCAACATCTAACACAAATGTGTAGTGGAATTTTTTTTTAGTGATGGTATATTAAATTATTGATTTCCTTGATGGGCTAGTTCAGCAATTATATTCTTGTAAATATGCTAATATGATGCGCCTTAGCACAATAGCTAGGGTAAGAATAGCTTAGGGCTCTAGATCAAATTAAATATCACCTACGTTGTTCTGAACGACCATATTGAAAATAATATATATTATGTCAAGTGCAGTATCATTGTTCTAGGAAACTCATTGAACTGTATTTATATTTAAAACTAATTAATCACGTATGTTAGATAGCTTGCAATTTACTCGCAAAAAAAAAAGATAGCTTGCAATTAATTCAATCAAAAATGACTTTAGTTGGAAATTCACCATGACATTAACATCACAAGCTCTTCCCTTGCAGGTATCCAGTGTCTTATCCAGCATTGTACCCACCAAGCTGTTTGTCCATCCGCATCTCCTCTGTTTTCCCTGTGTACCGAAGAAGCTGACCCCTAGTTCACTGAACCTTAGAAACTTCACAGATGAACATTTTGCATTTAAGCTTGTGGAATCATATGCAGAAGAAACTGAGCGACGCTTTGCCAAATTGCCACTGTACGGGGTCGTGTCGCCGAGGTCAACTCACATTCTTAGTTTGACACTCCTTGAACGGGATGAAAAATCCATTCATTTGGTCTTAGAGAGCAGTACATTTAAGGATGCACATATGCCAATGTACTGTAGCGAATTTAGAGGGGACAACTTTTTAGAAGAAATCAAAGAGAAAGGTAATATGGTGCGGCAAGTGATAGTGAAAGCTGTTGCTACTACTGCACAGCGAGAGATAACGTCTGAGGCGAGTTCGACTTCAACAGAAACGTCTGGGTACGTACATTGGCCAGTTTACACACCCTGATAAATCAGTACAATGGCCTATGCCTTAGTTTACCAGCATTCATTAAACATATCCTTTTATCTTTTGTTGGGGAAAATATTGTCCTGTATTATCCGTAACATTTTTACTAAGTTTAGTCATCTTTGTCTTTTCTATTCACTTGCATGACCGATATGGTCATGATGGTGATCGTCGCATTCCAATAGCCATCATTTTGCAGCTCATCCCAAATAAAACGAAGATATGCCTCTGTTTTGCACATTTCTCATGAACACAACTTTGAGTTGTTCCTGAATATTAATCACAGACTTGTTCAATCAAATCCTATTCAAGAAGAGCCCATTCACATCTCTAGACTGCCAAGATGTTAACCTAACCAAGGAATGGTGGGTCTATTATTTATTGAAAAACTGTGTTACGCAAGTAGTCTTTTATTTTTCATTGTTGTATATTCTTGAACGTTGACGCGGCCACTCAGCATTTGCCGGTCTTCAATACCAATATTAACAGATACATACAATTGCGATGAAAAAACTATACACTGTAGTACATTTTTGGAGAGATTGCAAACACATAATTTAGGTAATCAAACGAAAAACGGTTCTTTCATTTATTTTTGCCAAGGATAAATAATAAAACGGGATGCTTTCATTGAGAGTTGAACTCAAGACCTCCCGCTTACTAAACGGGTGCTCTAACCAACTGAGCTATGAAAGCTTCGGTTGCCTTGTATGCAGAAGGGATATTACTTGTGGATGTCTTCTGATTTCATTTGACTGTTGCAGGATAATAACAGGCACCAGGTGGTGCCCGACGGATCGAACAACCACAAAGTGACACAATGCTATATATGGACAACACATCTAAAAAATATTTTTCATAGATAATCTCCAAAGGGCATTAGCACGAATAAAAACATAGGACACCGACAGACGGGCCTGAGTCCTACTCTCGCATGCTCGCTAAGAATTACTGTAACACTTGTTGTCTTTGTCTGTCATTGGTAAATATATGAGGCAATTACATATGTGGGTGTTGCATCCGGCCAGAGACCGAGATGTCAAGAGTCCGGCATGCGCGCGCTTGGCCCTCCTAGGCCCCGCACGCGTGCGAGCCGGCCATGCGGGTGGTTCTTTGTTTCCATCCAGGAACATTGCCATGCTTTGTTTGCCGAATAAACAACAATACATAGTGCTAAAACGGGACGGTCGAGCAAGACGTGGCTAGGTAGAAAGGATGTTTAGGTCTTAGTCTGAACAGAAAGGCTGGGTATTTGGTAGACAGCCGGGCGAAATGACTGTTTGGTTCTCCTATTTGGACATGAAAAACGATCACCGTTATCTGGCGTTGGTAAATATAGATGGCATATACAAATCCATTACGAACATAATCCCTTGCAGACCATTTTTAGGAAACATCCTCGAAACAGTTCACATATTCAAATGCTTCGCTTAGCTTCTGGGTTGGTGGTTGCCTCTGCGCCAATTGCCATAACAGGTCATCCAGTATTATAAATGCAAGGGAGTCTTGATAGACACAACAACCTCGACGAAGCTGTTATCGGGAGATAGTTGCAAGCTAAGTTGCCTCACCTTGATCCAACAATGCATTAAGTGAACCATCCATGTTTCATCTCGATTGCAGCTCGAACTGCTGATCAAGCCAAACTCCCATTCCTAATGCATCCCACTCTCAACCCAACCAAGTTAACATCGTCTTTGCATTTTTCCCAAAACGTTGCACCCACACGAGAGATAGACAAGCTATAATTTAACTCAAACTACAACTTTTGATGTTGATCGTCTATGAAGGCCCTATGTGGTTGTATAGGTTGGAGTGTAGTTGCAAATAGCCACAGTTCAGCATTGTAGCATCAACCACCTTATTTATAGTGTTAATATGACATATATTATAGCAAGATGGTATGTAATGAATGCACAGATACGTAACAGATGCACATATACGCAATGGATGCACAATTATTTCTTTCGATCTTTTAAGTTAGAAAAAAAAACCATGGCTTCTAGTAAAAATGAATTGCACTCTCATTTTCATTGCATGAATTGCTCTTTTTTAGTAGTAGCGTTCAGAAAATTTACAGTGAATTCCATTTTTTTTTACCCCTTCTTTTTGTCATTTTTATGGAGATTACCACATTTAAGAAAGTTTCATCCACTTTACTCCATTTAACCAAACTTATGACACACTTTATGTTTTTATTTATTTCTGAACACATTCTATCCACCCGGTGATTTTAAATTATTCTCAAGGAATCCTTTTATTTTCAAATATTAGTTTTCTGAGTAAGGTAATTAAGTAGCAGGAAAGAGGAGTGCATCATATATACTTCACCTCGACTTGGGTATTGAATTTTGTGTCTGATTGTGTTCACGTCTACACTAAACACGTTAACCTGTACCCCATGATTGCAGAGGTGATGCACCACAAGGGTCCATGGGAGGCTGGCCAGAAACGTGGTACCCGAGACAATCCGGCTGTCTCTTTTCAACTAGACGCCCCACTTGACCGGGAGGGACCCATTAGGGCTCACTGCGACGATTAGCTGAGCTAGATAGATTTGCTCGCCTCTAGCTCGATTAATTATCAACGACCGAATCTCTGGGGTAATGGAGCCCGTTCCTATCAGGCCTGCTGTATACTGAAGATACATCTTCAGTTAACTGTATCTCATCTAGGAAATACCGGTTCAGTTATCGGACGGTTCTGGTAGCTCTTCAAGTTACTTTCATCTCTAGCCGTTAGATACAATCTACTGTAAGGATATTGTTACTGTTCCGACAAGTTACCGTCAAGAGAAGTAACTTGTTCACCTATAAAGCGGCCGAGTTGTGGCTTAGCGGATATGATTTTCCCCAATTCGCCTGATGGCAGAAACTTAAATATACACGGCAACACCTATAGATCAATACAGCACCCAGATCGGGGTATCTTCCCTTGCGAATTCTCTCTGATTTCTTCTCCTACACCTTAAATCATAGCTAGGTCCTGACAAATTGGTAATCAGAGCAAGGTTGTTCCTCGGCTACAAAATTGTTCGCCCAGAGAGAGAGAGAGAGTAATCCCACCCAATTCCCTCCCTATGAGTCGATCTGGATCGATCTGAGCCGGGGCGGCGCTGGTGGCGGCGATCTATACCAGGGCGGTGCAGGTGGCGGTGATTTGTTCGGCTGCAAACCAGTAGCCGGAAGGGTTGCGGAAGAACACTTCTCCGGTGGTAAAATTCCCTGTCCATCGCTGGTTCATGTAGCTTCGGAGGCGAGGATCGAGTAGGCGGCAGGATCTGAGCAGAAAGCCGGGTTACCGGAATTCCGGCAGTAAAATTCCTTCTCTCTCCCTGAGATCAAGGCGATGGGGCGCATGAAGGCGATTGACGAGGCAGAATTACAGGAGGTCTTGTCTCTGCGTGATATTTTGGAGTGTTACATAGAGATAGTATTGGGCTTCGAACAGATGTGTTCAGCGCTGCACGAGGACGTTCATTCAATCAGCTCCAAGCAAGGGGAAATCTCCTTGCAAGTGGGCAGTGTGGAGAAAGCAGTTCTAGAATTGGGCAAGCAACTGTCTGCTATGAACATGGCGTTAAAATCAATTGTCGCACCATCAAGTTCTGCAAATCAAGGAACAAGGCAGTCTGAACCTGTGACATTGCTGAAATCTCCAACACTTCAACAAGATGAAGTACCTAGGCAGCATATCAGAACAGATCAGCTCAGACAGCAACTAGAAGCAGAAAAAGAGAGAATTAGACAGTTGGAAGAGTTACAGATGTAGAATTTAGCACCCATCAAAACTAGCAGAACTGTTGTTCCACCCGATTTTAATAATCAGGTGCATCAAGATACTGCAAGTATGTTGGGTACTCCTGTAGCACATGGAAGGGGGTGCAACACCTTAATTCCAGCAACCAGCAAGAGACAGACAACTTTGGCAAGGTTACTTCAGTCAAGATACTGCAAGTATGTTGGGTACTCCTGTAGCACATGGAAGGGGGGTGCAACACCTTAATTCCAGCAACCAGCAAGAGACAGACAACTTTGGCAAGGTTACTTCAGAACTTATGAGCAAGATATGCAGATACAATTTATGAAGTCAATGACCAAGGGACCGAAAATGGACTTTCCAAATTTTTTTGGTGAAGATCCTGTGGGGTGGATCAGACAATGCAACAAGTATTTCCAAGTGGCTGGTGCTCCTGAAGAATATAAGGTCTCTTTATCTCAAATGTACATGGCAGGTGAAGCAGATTTATGGTTGAGAAGATCTGGTCTGTTGAAGAAACAATTGTCATGGCTAGAATTTGGAAAAGAAGTTGTAAAAAGGTTTTCACAGCAAAATTCATATGACTTGACTGAAAAGTTTAATACACTGAAATAGGGCAATAGCACAGTAACAGAGTATACAAAGCTTTTTGAGGATTTAATGTCTGAAATACAAGAAGAGAATCCTGCTTTATCTGAAGATTGGTTCATCATGTGCTATATTAACGGATTGAGAGAGGGTATTAAGTACCAAATGAGGCCATTAAGTCCTGCAACTCTGACTGATGCTTTTTGTTTAGCTAGAGATGTAGAACCTTGTCACCCTCCAGTGGTTCATCAGAAGAAGTCCAGTGTGTCATACAATAATTACTATCAAAAGCAATATACACCTTCAGCAGCAAAAACTTCTACCACTTCTACAGTGGTGCAGAACACTAACAGTAACAAGCATACTAAAAACATCAACACCAACATTCAGATGATAAGGAAAGTGGGAGAATGTTGGAGATGTGGAGATAAGTGGGTTCATGGCCACAAATGCACTTTAGTTCCTAATGTTCACATGTTGCAACAGGAGGTGGAGGAGAATGGTCCAACTGATGTTGAAACTGAACAAGAAAATCAAGAAGGAATGGCAGAGCAATCTGAACAAGCAATGTTCATTTCCTCTCATGTAATGGGCCAACACTTAACTACACAATGCCCTATAATGATTATATCTCTTAATGGAAAAAGAGCAGTAGCCCTACTGGATTCTGGTAGTTCCTCCTCCTTTATAAATGAACAATTTGCCCTCAAAGCAAATTGCCATTTAGTACCAGTTAAACCCAGAAGAATTGTTGTGGCTGGGGGAGGCACATTAATATCTGCAGCAGTGGTTCCCTATTGTCCTTTTCAAATGGCCAAACTTCCTCTTGAACAATCTTTTAGAGTTTTAAATCTCCCAAGTCATGATGTGATATTAGGGTACAATTGGTTTACTCTAGTAAGCCCAGTTTCGTTTGATGTGCCACAAAATCAGTTCAACTTCACAGTGCAAGGAAAAACAACAGTAACTGCTACCATGTACAACAAAACTGAGGAAATTGTAGAGATATCAGCTGAGCAGGCAGCTAAGATGTTAGACAAAGGAGTGCAAGCATTCTTAATACAACTTCACAATATTGTGGCAGAAACACCTGAGAAGCACTGTATACCTGCAGCAGTTAACAAGCTCTTGGAAGAATACAAGGATGTGTTTGAAGAGCCCACCAAGTTACCTCAAAAAAGGGCATTGGATCACAAGATAGAGCTGATGCCAAGGGTCACACCACCTCACTCTAGAGCTTACAGAATTCCTCATCACCAGGAAGTTAAGATAGAAAAACAGATAACTCATTTACTAGAAAACAATCTCATCAGACATAGTCAGAGTCCGTATGCAGCTCCCGTACTATTGGTGAAAAAGAAGGACACAACCATGAGGCTTTGTACTGATTTCAGAAATCTCAATACTGTCACTATCAGAACTAAGTTTCCAATACCAGTAATAGAAGATCGGTTGGATGAGTTACATGGTGCTAAAGTGTTCTCAAAACTGGATTTAAGGTCTGGATGCCACCAAATCAGAATGGACCCTGGGACATTCATAAAACAGCTTTCAGGACATTTTTGGGTCACTTTGAATATTTAGTGATGCCATTTGGATTATCTAATGCCCCTGGAACTTTTCAAGCCCAAGTTAAGATTATCTCATGAATTTCATCTTTGCAAAGTAGAACAAAAAGTATGTCTTAGTATTCTTTGATGATATTCTAATATTTAGCAAAAGTTTGGAGGAACATATAGAACATCTCAAACTAGTTTTGCAAACTCTAAGAGAAAATCAGCTGTATGCCAAACTCTCTAAGTGCTCTTTTGCTGCTCCTCAGGTGCAATACCTAGGTCATGTAGTTTCTGCACGAGGCGTATCTACAGATCCTAGCAAGATTTCAGCTATTGCAGCTTGGCCCACTCCTACAGATGTGACTGCTACCTCTTGCGCACTGCGTTGGTTTTCCCTTGAAGAGGAAAGGGTGATGCAGCAAAGTAGCGTAAGTATTTCCCTCCGTTTTTGAGAACCAAGGTATCAATCCAGTAGGAGGCCAGGCACGAGTCCCTCGCACCTACACAAACAAATAAAATCCTTGCAACCAATGCAATAAAGGGGTTGTCAATCCCTTCACGGTCACTTACGAAAGTGAGATCTGATAGATATGATAAGATAATATTTTTGGTATTTTTATGATAAAGATGCAAAGTAAAGGAAGCAAAAGAAACATAAAAGGAAATAGCTTGTTGACGGATGATTAATATGATGGAAAATAGACTCGGGGGCCATAGGTTTCATTAGTGGCTTCTCTCGAGAGCACAAGTATTACGGTGGGTGAACAAATTACTGTTGAGCAATTGACAGAATTGAGCACAGTTATGAGAATATCTAGGTATGATCATGTATATAGGCATCATGTCCGAGACAAGTAGACCGACTCCTGCCTGCATCTACTACTATTACTCCACACATCGACCGCTATCCAGCATGCATCTAGAGTATTAAGTTCAAAAGAACAGAGTAACGCTTTAATCAAGATGACATGATGTAGAGGGATAAACTCATGCAATATTATATAAACCTCATCTTCTTATCCTCGATGGCAACAATACAATACGTGCCTTGCTGCCCCTACTATCACTGGGAAAGGACACCGCAAGATTGAACCCAAAGCTTAGCACTTCTCCCATTGCAAGAAAGATCAATCTAGTAGGCCAAACCAAACTGATAATTCGAAGAGACTTGTAAAGATAACCAATCATACATAAAAGAATTCAGAGAAGATTCAAATATTGTTCATAGATAAACTTGATCATAAACCCACAATTCATCGGTCTCAACAAACACACTGCAAAAGAAGATTACATCAAATAGATCTCCACAAGAGAGGGGGAGAACTTTGTATTGAGATCCAAAAACAGAGAAGAAGCCATCTAGCTAATAACTATGGACCCAAAGGTCTGAAGTAAACTACTCACACATCATCGGAGAGGCTATGGTGTTGATGTAGAAGCCCTCCGTGATCGACGCCCCCTCCGGCGGAGCTCCGGAAAAGGCCCCAAGATGGGATCTCACGGACACAGAAAGTTACGGCGGTGGAATTAGGGTTTTGGCTCCGTATCTGGTAGTGTACGTAGGTAGGCGCGCCCCCTTACCTCGTGCCCTCCTGGTTGCTTTCTTGACGTAGGGTCCAAGTCCTCTGAATCATGTTCATTCCAAAAACCACGTTCCCGAATGTTTCATTCCGTCTGGACTCCGTTTGATATTCTTTTTCTACGAAACTCTGAAATAGGCAAAAAGCAACAATTCTGGGCTGGGCCTCCAGTTAATAGGTTAGTCCCAGAAATAATATAAAAGTGTATAATAAAGCCCAGTAATGTCCAAAACAGGATATAATATAGCATGGAACAATCAAAAATTATAGATACCTTGGAGACGTATCAGTGACCAAGTTAAGAGGCTTCTTGGGACTAGCAGGTTACTACAGAAGATTCATACAACACTATGGTATCATCTGTAGACCTCTTCATGATCTTTTAAAGAGAGGAAAATTCTCTTAGGCAACTAAGCATGATGCTGCTTTCAGCAAAATCCAGCAAGCTTTGGTCACTGCTCCAGTTTTGGCTCTTCCTAAATTTGCAAAACCATCTGTGCTAGAGGTTGATGCTTCTGGTCTTGGAATTGGAGCTGTATTAATGCAAGAAGGAAGACCCCTTTCTTATTATAGCTCTGCATTATGTCCATGGAATGCAACTCTTTCTACTTATGAGAAAGAGGCATTAGCAATACTAGAAGTTCTAAAGAAATGGAGGCACTACTTATTGGGCAACTGTCTGATCATTAAAACTGATCAACAATCCCTCATGTTCATTCCTGATCAGAAAATCACAGAAGGAGTGTAGCACAAACTCATGATGAAGTTGTTGGAGTTTAACTTCACAATTCAGTACAAGAAAGGCATAACAAATAGAGTAGTAGATGCTCTTTACAGGATGTTTCCTAAATGCATGTCAATTTATTCTTTCACACCTGTGTGGGCTGAAGAACTACTGCTCAGCTATCAAATGGATCCTACCACCAAGAAACTGCAAGAGAAACTGTTATTACATAAAGCAGAGGACAATTCAGACTACAGTATTCATGTTGGTATTATCAAGTTTAAAGGCAAAATCCTTGTGGGAAATGACCCCAATTTGAAGGAAAGATTAATTGCTGCACTGCATAACTCTCCTATAGGTGGACATTCAGGAATGAGAGTAACTTATCAGAGAATTAAAGGGCTTTTCTATTGGGCTGGTTTAAAACAAGTAGTGGAAACATACATTGCATCTTGTCATGTTTGTGAGAGAGCCAAACATGAAAATTGCTTGCAACCTGGCTTATTGGATCCTCTACCACTAGCAGATATGGCCTGGCGGCATATTTCTATGGACTTTATTGAATGATTGCCCAACTCTCAAGGCAAGGATGTGATTTTAGTGGTGGTGGACAGGTTCACCAAATACTCTCACTTTATTCCATTATCACATCATTATTCAGTACAAACTGTAGCCCAGGCCTTTGTGGATAACATCATTCGATTACATGGGCCACCTACTTTGATCATCTCTGATAGAGATAGAATTTTCACAAGCCAGCTGTGGAAAGACATTTTTGCTGCATATAAGACTGAGTTGAGATATAGCTCAGCATATCATCCCCAGACAGATGGGCTGACAGAGATGATAAACCAATGCTTAGAGACTTATTTGAGATGTATGACAACTCAAGAACCAAAGAAGTGGCTAGCTTGGCTCCCCCTGGCTGAATACCGGTATAATACCACCTACCATACTGCTCTGAAAATGTCACCCTTTCAAGAACTATATGGATTTCCTCCTCCATTAATTGTTGAACTGGCTATACCTGGACCAGAGGACACTGAAGCTCAGGATTTCCTTAGCTCTAAACAGCACATGTTGGATCAGCTGAAAGAAAATCTAGTGTAAGCACAAAATAGAATGAAAAAGTATATATGCTGATTTGAAAAGAGTTGAAAGACAATTTGTGGAGGGAGATCTGGTGTATCTGAAGATGGCTCCTTACAGGCTGGCTGCCTTTGGATTTAGAGGCGCACTTAAGTTACAAAACAAATATTATGGGCCCTTTCTTGTCGTCCAAAAGATTGGCAACAGTGCTTACAAGCTATAGCTCCCAGAACGGGTGAAGATGCACCCAGTGTTTCATGTCAGCCAGCTCAAGAAATATTTGGGTAGGAAATCAATACATAGCCATGATCTGCCTATGGTCAATGAGGATGGAACTGTCAAGATGGGACCGGCTGCAGTATTGGAAGTCGGACAAGTACCAAGACGAAATTTGCCTGTCGTAAAGAGCTTAATTCAGTGGGAAAATTTAGCTCCTAAGGACGCAACATGGGAAGATGCGGACTTCATCAAGCATGCATTTCCATAGTTCTTCCGCACAACTACTGAAGAGTGGAGGACCAGCAGCATAACGCCGTGAGGTCACGTCGCTTCTTCAGGAGGAGGCAATGTCAGGCCTGCTGTATACTGAAGATACATCTTAAGTTAACTGTAGCTCATCTAGCAAATACCGGTTCAGTTATCGGACGGTTCTGGTAGCTCTTCAAGTTACTTTCATCGCTAGCCGTTAGATACAATCTACTGTAAAGATATTGTTACCGTTCCAACAAGTTACCGTCAAGAGAGGTAACTTGTTCAACTATAAAGCGGCCAGGTTGTGGCTTAGCGGATATGATTTTTCCCCAATTCGCCTGATGGCAGAAACTTAAACATACACGGCAACGTCTATAGATCAATACAACACCTAGATCGGGGTATCTTCCCTTGCGAATTCTCTCTGATTTCTTCTCCTACACCTTAAATCATAGCTAGGTCCTGACAGTTCCTTCCTTGTACGGTGTCGTCCTTCCTTTTATGCCGTAGTAGCCACCAAGTCTTCCTCCCCAAACCTACAAACACACACCATTTCGCTCTCCTGGCCTTCTGTAGTTCATCCACACTGAAATTGCAGCATTTTTTTTTTGAAAATAGACTGAAATTGCAGCACTAAACCGTGCCGACTGTAATGCAGTCGGCTTCAGCCTTGGCTCCTACACACATTTTCCTTTCTTTTCTTATCGTTGGTGCAGACGATGGCTTCATCCATGTGTGCACCTACGGAAGAAGAGATAGTACAACAGATCGTGAGTTTCAGAGCTGGTTCTTCCAATGTCACAGCAATGACCATCCATCCAACCCAGCCATATGTGCTTTCCTTAGCTTATGAAAGCCCGATTAGGCTTTGGAACGGGGAAAATGGCTGGGAGTGCACACGAACTTTCGACGACAAACACTCTCGAACTGTCCGTCAGATCACCTTCAACCCAAAGGATGCCAATTGTTTTGCTAGCGCGTTCGCAGATCAGACAGTAAAGGTATGTTCCTTTTCCTTTGCACTAACCAAAACTTAATACGCAATGAAACACTAGTTCTAATATTATACCTTGATTGCAAACTTGATATTATGCACGCTTTTTGTCCAGGTTTGGAACCTTGACTCCCCGAAATCTAGCTACACTCTGTTTGGGCATTTGGCTCAAGTGAACTGCCTTGATTTCTTCGCACATGGTGATCAGCAGTATCTGATTTCTGGCTCAGATGACTTGACCTCCAGGGTATGATACTTGCATTCTAAAAGATGTATTCTGTTCTATATATCTGATATGCATAATATTGCTGCTTGATTCTGTCAATTCAGATATGGGACCTGGAGAATAGGGTGTGTGTCTATACAATAAGAGCTCTCATGGCTCCAGTTCTTTCAGTTCTATGTCTTCTTCCTGATCATCCATATCTAATTATAGGCTTAAAAGATGGCACTCTTCATGTGTTCAGCTCCGCTAATTTTAGGTAACTTAGCACCAAAGTTCATGCCATCGTTGTTGCTCTTGTAGTTACCGTTTGCTTCTCCTTTCTCTTTTAAGTGGCCGCTTCATATTCTCCAGGATTGTGAGGATCATTGACTTAGGTTATAGCAAAGTTCGCAGTGTCAATCTGATGGGATCAGTAAGGTGACAATTCACCTGCCATTCTCTTCATCTTCTTCAATCTTATTGTCTACCTTAGATTTGGAGTATTGCTATCATGCTTTACTTTTCTGAAAATTAACATATGTGTATGCCTTTGCTTGAATGTACATATATAGAGTTTGTTCGGCACGCTCCAAACTTTATATCTGTTCGACCGTGCATGTCACATTTATAGCATTACTTATCATTACCTACGATGCGAAAACATGCGAGTAAGACGCTATTTTTAATGACAGGGTTGTGATTGAACAAGAGGGGGCAGTGTCAATCATGGATATAGACCCTGAACAACAAGGTGGGATTATCAGTGAAGTGAGGGCTAACATGGTTGATGCAGTGAGATTGGATGTTGCTTCAGAAGCACAACTAGACATCTTCCAAGAACCCAAAGAGGATCTGCGAGGTGCAGTGTCAGGGACAGGAAATACGAATTCCACACAGGCGTCCGAGGTGAGCACCTATCTTAGTTTTCTAAAGAAAGGCGATTTCGCCAAATGTTACTGTATTCCAGTACATCAGAGTTCTTGGTTGCACAAATTATTCCCTTTACTGTCATTGTTTATTTGTTCTCCACTCTGCCTGTTCATTACAGTGCCAAACTTAATTATGTTGTAACACGCAACTAATATGTTTATTTTCCTATAGGAATGTGATGGGATATAACAATAGATTAGTGCTTACAGAATTTCGCCCCCAAAGAAAAGAAATTAGCAAGTGATTACACCAGCATGAGTAACCGAATCAAAGCTAAATCTATTTGTGCGAAAATAGATGGATGAAGAGCAGAAAATAAGGATTGTGAGTGGATGTTGGCTAATCCTCTCCACTGATTTTTTGTTGTTGTGAAACTGATGGTCTCTACACTGATATATACACTGCATATATTGCTTGGTAAAATTTTGGACAGATTGAGAACTCGTGTGCTTTTCTTATTCTTGTATGAGAAATTATTGGCAAGACCTTGAAACCGCGGTTTGTCTAATGGACATGTCCTTATGCCAACTCGAGCTCTCTATCTATGTTGTGAAATTTGGCTCGCAGGATCGTTTGCTTACTACTCCCTCTGTAACAAATACTCAGTGACCTAAAACGTCTTATATTTGTTTACATTGGGAGTCGTAATGTTTGCATTGCTTTATGATAGACACAAGCATTACATGCATCACTACCTGGAACAACTCGCAATTTAGCAAATGATTAGTAGCTAAATTGTGGTCAACTGCTCAGCATAGATACCGGCAAGAACTCGTCTCGGGTGCCACTTGGTAGCTTAGCTAGCCCAACAGCGCTGATGGCATTTTGGTAGTTTGGCAAAGTACTGCACCTGTGACCGGTGAGCTCTCCATCTTATGACGAAAACTTGAAACAAGAGCTTTCAATAAGATATGTGTGAGTTTCTGACAGAATCTATTCAATCTTCCAACACGGCAAATAACATTTGACTCGCACAAGAGTGCACCCTCAAAAATATTTGATTGAGTGCAGAATGTTTTAAGTATTCAAATAACTTGATTTTTTTCTGAACTTACAAAGCCAAATTTTCTTTTTTTGAGGACAACTTACAAAGATAATTGCTTTCCAAAATTTTAGTTGGGCCACCAACCAACCTATTGTAGACCGGAGTCAACCCTTTTCACATGCTTTTTGTGGGCTCTTTTAAATGCACATTAATTACTTTTACCGACTTTATGGTGTAATATGAATGCCAATTTCAAAAACCATTCTTTCAACTTAAAGTTTTATATGTTATGTTAATAATCTTTCATTTCTAGTCATTGGAGGAGTATATATATGGTAATATACTTATTTTTCATTAAACTTTGTTCATCACTCTGCAAAAAAAAGCAGTCATACAAGAAAAGATTGTTGTGGAATTTATCTTACTAGTAAGTGTGTACGTGCAACGCACGTCGCACGTCTCAATCAAACCATATCAAATTTTGCAGGTATAAAATTTTGAATTCAAACTTTAGGATGACACAAATCAATGGCAATAGACTGGCTGAACAACTTCTCCACAAAGAATGTAAGGTTGTAGCCTATTTAGTCTATTCCTACAAAGATTTCAGAATGTTTATTTTCTTGGGCGAAAATCAAAGTAACATATGAACATTGTCCAAGTGGACATGGCGTCAATGCAAAGTTGGAACAAAGATGCACAAAAAATAGGAGTGTTGGCTGAACTAAATTAGTTTTCTTCTTGGATTCGAGCTGCTTGTTATCTTCAGAATTTGAAGGCTCGACGGCTGCGGTAAAGCCACCCATGCCATAGCGGGCACTGCCTGCGAGCAGGAAGAGTCGGATTTTTTTTACCCCATTCTCAGTTTATCTCAGCTTTTCATGGAGTGGAACTACAGTTCAGACAAACAGTATCTATTGTGTATATAGTTTCAGAACATCTAGAAGCTAAAAACAGATCAATAAAGCGTTAGGTTCATGGTAAGGAATTGGAGAGAGGGAATTTAACATTTTCTCTATGACATGAATGACATGCAAGCAACCCTTTCTCTACCTAATGCTTAGTTCTGTCAATATTAAACATGAGTTAAAAATGTCGCCGTGCTTCAACATCTTAGCAGAGCAGAAAGGCTACTATTCTAGAATGGGACACTATACGGTATAAGGAAATTGGGCATGTGCAGATCAAGGATTATAATAATTATTGTTTCGCAAAGCTAGCCAGGACTGAAAAAAGAACCCACACAAAATTTAGGATGACCAAAGCCACCCTTCCTAACTAAGATGAATATACAAGAAATGATAAATTAACACCGGATACATAAGTAGGTTTAATGGCTAAAATGAAGGAAATGCGTAATGTCATGGCGCTTTTAGTTATTCATGTGCAAATTCAAAGCATGATCTAATGAAAGACGCAAAGATTCAAAGTTATCAGTTGATACAAAATGTGATGAATTGTATCAACTATGCGAAAAAGAAATTAATACAATGTAGCCTTTCTGCACAATTCAACAGCAAGCAGGATGCACCTTATTAGAAGAAAAGCAACTACATAAAATCCTGGCAAATTTAAGAAGAGAGAGAGATGTCGCTAAGATCTGTTGAAAGATCTTACCAGTGCTTGGAAAGGAGCCAATTGTAGTAGCAGTTGCGATGATACACTGATCTCTTCAGAAGCTTTCTTGCTTATTCACACTTCTTGAGTTCAGTATAAAACACATGAGGATTTAACAATCTGGTTGGTTGTAGCCGATTTTCCATGTGATGTTTTACCGAAATGTTGAAGTTCAGCAATGTTGTTTCATGGTTCAATAGGTCAGTGTAAAATAATTATGTGGCGGTCAAGTCTCCATCCCATGTTATTTACAATCTCAAACAACGAAAGCTCACTTTCTACAGTTCACCAAAGGTTCTAAGTTACTACTTTTTACTCAAAGATCTAATGTCTGCTGATCTCTTTCAATCTTATGGCTGAGATTAACATAATTGCAAAAGACAACATCAACTCAAATTTTAGTCTGCATTGGAAACCATCAAACAATTTCCAGCAAGATGTTTTTTGAAGGACAGAGGGAGTACATGACTTCCATTTGTCTAGGAATAATGCAGGTAAACCTACACAAAGAGCACACATACATGCGTCCTACATGGTAATTTCTAACTGCTCATGATGTGAAACCAGAGGCATACAAAGGTATAATTCCCATATACGGATGAACTTCCCATCAAAGTCTAGTTTCAAAACGTGTCTGCAAGAAAAAGGAATAGATAGGAAATTAATACTAACTGAACGACCAAGTGGAACATATATGTATATAATCGTCACAGCAGTATTCTTCCTGTAGTGAGTGTGAAGTGATCCTTACTCTTTGTTGCCATGAGTTAAACATGACAAGTGATACTCTTACCCCCACCTGCACCTCATTCGCGTTATTGCTCTTCCGTCGTGGTCGTGCAGCCGCTGCCGCTGCACGCTACACATGTGTTGTTGTCCGCCGATGTGCCGCTGCTCCCTGCCGCAGTCGCCTTCCCAGGCGACCCCACAAGTCTCAACCATTCAAATCCTCTGAAACATCATTCCGTTTATTCACAAATTTTACTTCAGAAAATATTTAAAAATAAAATGGTGCTTCATCTTATGCGAAAAATGAAATATCCGTAAATATAACTTCATGGACTGTAGTGTTAATAAAAAAAATTACATCGCAATAACTTTTTAAAACACAGAACTGCACCGGAAAAACCGGATCCTTCCATCTAGGAAGGTGATCTTCGTGCCCTTCTTCCACCCCGGCTTGACATCGATAGTAAGGATCTCCTCTAGCCGGATGGTCTTTCTAAAAATAGTCGGCATCAGGAATTGGCGTTTAGTGTTTATTTTAGCACCTAAAATAAGTTTGTTGTTCTATTAAAGACATGCACCCAAAACTGAAACTACTCCAAAATGACCGAGCAGGCTAAAAATTGAAGGTGGCTTAAATATTAGTAAGAACCGACCAGGCTGAACTATTTGATTGAACCAACAGAGATGTTGCACTGTTAATAATCTATCTTTAGTATAGATCATGGACAATGGTGGTTGTTGCTGCATCTACTAAAGAAATCAAACATACCCAAGTGGTCAACTACACATTTCTCAAGTTTAATCTTGGGAACACATGTACCTCATACTAACATTAAATAATTCAGAATGATTGAGGAAGCTAAAATCCAAAGACGGCTTAAAATTCCTGAAAACTGTCAAAATCAATAGTACAACTGAATTGTCAGATGAAAAAAAAGTAAATAGCATTTATCAAGTTTAACCTAAACCAACTAACACAGTCTCAATATTCAAGAATGTAATGGCCCTTGATTCTCTTAATCAGAGATAACAAATAACCACATGTGTACAACAGAGGGAAGCAAAGCATACTCATATGTGTACCACACTTGAATTTCCTGTAAATATAAGAGGGGGTAGGGAAAAAAGATTACTTACAAAGATTCATTCGGTAAGAACTGAGCGGTGAAAAGTTTCCACTTATTATCCCATATCTCACCATGAGCACCAATACATCAGTGACGGACATGAAATTGCAACCACAAGCATCGGTCAATATCGATCTTGGTATATGTATGTATATACCTTAGCATGGTCCTCGCGGTTGGTTCGGATGAAGGTGACCTTTCCGTGATTCCGTCCTTGGTGGTGAGGCTGAAGCTGTCTTCACCGGCGGCTTGCCTTTTTCATATGTGTGTGTGCTCCTGTAAGAAAAATCCATCCAGCTGTCTGCATGTCTACTTCTTGTGTATGCGCGTATCTTGATGAACTGGTTTTCTGGATCCGCCGCTCGTTCTGGGCGTCCGGGGGAAGAGGGTGCCAGATCTTTAACCTTTGAAGGGCGAGGGGCTAGCGAGGAGATGAATCGGCCACTCGCCGCTGCCGAGCCGTCATCGTCGCATAGATGTAATCGAGCCACCGCCGCCTCCGTCGCCGCCCGACTGCTTCTCCCCGTCAACCCCTGACTGCTGTGGGCGGCGGCAGGGCAACCCTAGCGCCCGATCCAACCCCGTGCGCCAGGCAGATGCGGGAGCACGCTCGCCGGCGAGCACGCCCTGTGCCGCCACCAGGCCTCTCATTCTCCCCCCTCTCCTGAAGATGCGCCTCGGCAGGCCGAACGAATGCATGCGAACGCCATAATGCTGAACGTGGGCCATGCCGCTGCATGCAGGCCTTTAATCACGCGAATCAGTTAAATTTTTGCTCGCAGCGGAATGTTTCATCCTCTCGATGGATAGATGGCAGAGTTTCGTCCGCTTCTCTAAATTGCTAAACATACACAGATAAGGGTTATTAACGGTTAGATCTAATTAGGTGGATCGAATCATGAGGTGGTATTTTTTCTTGGTTGTTTCGTGTACGTGTTTTTGGGTGCGTTTAGAGAAAAATATGTTTGCTTGTTTAATAGTAGTAGAGATTATGAAAAATACTCATTTTTTCCAACTTAAAGGCTAAATGACGACATTCTCATTACTTGTCATCATTTATCATAGCCACATGATAAGGGTATGTTTACGGCATGTTTGGGACTGCTCTGCTCCACCAAAATTAACATCACACCACCAAATCCACTTTGGAGCAGTTTCATATAGGAGTTGCAGCTCCACCAAAGAGCACTTTATCATGTTTGGCTTCCAGCTAGCTCCAACTTCAAGAATTAAAATTTTGGTGAAAATGACCTATTTGATTGGATGACGTAAGGATAAACAAATAGGTATCCACTTACTGGTGGCAATGGTGCGTAATTTTCTCCCAACTTTAGCTTCTAGAGTTTTTAGAGCACCCCCTCAAGAGCTTCACAAAAACACTGAGTTGTACCCTAGATTCTACTCTCTTTTTTGCAGAGCGGCATATCATGGAGCTACACCGTTTGACTTGCATTTTCTAGAGCGGAGCTAAATTTTAGGGAGCGGGGCAGTCCCAAACATGGCCTTAGTTGCCCTGCACACTTGTGACAAAAGTTAGCTAGCTCTGTTTGGATTGCGACAATGTTTGCCATATATTGCCACATTATTTTTGTCATACTTGCCACATTTTCCTAACTTGAGGGGCTGTTTGGATTGTGACTATCTTTGCCATATGTTGCTATATGATTTTTGCCACACTTGCCTTACTTGAGTTGCTCAAATTGCTAGCCACACTTTGGCTTGCCTAATCGAATCTTGCCACACTTTTTGTGCCTATGACATGTGGGGTTCACTACTCATAAAAAAATTATTGCCTTAAGTGTGACTAGAACAAAACACCTACCTAATTTGGTCAAACTTGCCTAAGGTTAGGTGTGGCAAAGTGTGGCAAGGTATGACTAGAAACCAAACAGCCCCTTTGCTCAAATTGTTAGCCACACTTTGGCTTGCCTAAGGGAATCTTGCCACACTCTTTGTGTCTATGGCATGTGGGGTTCACTTCTCATAAAAAATTCTTGCCACACTTTGCCACACCTCACCTTAGGCAAATTTGACCAAGCTAGGTGTGTGTTTGGTCCTAGCCACACCTAAGGTTAGAATTTTTTTATAGGTAGTAAACCCCACATGTCATAGACACAAAAAGTATGGCAAGATTCCCTTAGGCAAGCCAAAGTGTGGCTAACAATTTGAGCAACTCAAATAAGGAAAGTGTGACAAATGTGGCAAAAATAATGTGGAAATATATGGAAAAGATAGTCACAATCCAAATAGCCCAATGTGGCAAGCCACAACTGTGGCTACAACCAAACACTTGCCACACTCATGGCAGAAAAGTGTGGCAAACAGTGGATGCCAACCAGACATGCCCTAAGTACTTTAGCAAGGTTGTTGCACTATATATTTAAGTTTCATCGCTGCAGCTTCACAAAATCGCATAGCCTCCATAGTAGAATGCTGAAAACAGTAAGAAAAAAATTTCATCTCTCATACCACTCTTATGGCTGGTTGGATGCGGAAGCTTGGTTTTAGTTAGCTTCATGTACGGGAGGATATTGAGTGCCTGAGTGGCATTGATTTTGTAGAAATGTGATGCATTGGGAACGTGAGTTCAAGTCAAAACAAAGTAACTTGAGTTCAACTTGGAAACTTGATGAGAATTTCCAGCCATTCATCTGGGGAACTCAAAGGTGGACAAGCTACGACAGTGTGAAGATCTACAAGCTGGTCTTGCAGAAGGAATGTCATCCTGAGTACAATATTGAGATTGTCCTGCAAGAACAAATTTTAGTTTGTATCAGAACTGCACTGTGTGTCTCGATTTATGTCTTGCTGAAGGAATGTATTCCAAAATTGTTTCTTACATAGACTTTTGTTTCTTGGATTGAGATTTTTTGTATTGGTTCAAACACTTTTTACACTAAAACTTAATCTTGTGTAACTGATAAACTTCTCCACACTAAATAATTAGCTACATGGTGTAGTATAATCGACTCAAACGATAGCTAAAAATATGTGTGTACATGACGATAGCCTCACAATTTCACAAACCATCCTTTAATCCTCTTGGCAGCAATGCATGTCGTGCAGCACTACGGCACTCTTTAATAGTAGTAAGTATACAAGTTTAAACAATAAAGAATCCAACTTCCATGGTGAAGATTGTTTCGGATACCAATTTCAATGCTAGTTGTGTAGTGAGATATTGCGACTTCACTTCAAGAGAATCAAGTTCAACACATTTGATGTCACTGGGATTGCAGAGATACTATCTTCTATCATGGTGTTTCTTCGAAAACAAGCGCAAGTTCACAGTTTGTCGACGCCATTCATTTATTGGGACCTAAATTCAATATGAATATCGAGTACTTAGTAAGCAAATGGTAAAAATGAGGAACACAAGCTGGAAATGTGGACATTGCTATACTGAAATGCTTACAGCTGGAAATCCGCCATAGTCACCGGGCTCCTGAATGTCCTTTGTCACCAAACTATTTGCAGCAAGTCTAACCTGTAATTGGACCGAGGAAAATAAATTTACGAGGGCGGTGGAAAAAAAATTGTGGGCAACCAAAATATGATGTTATCAACTAGATCTTGGTCAAATGTTTAGACCAGTGCTATCTGGATGCTTGCCATGGACACCAACAGGAATGAAATGCATGTTTTGCTTGAGCATTTGTTTCTTTGTTGTCACCATTGGATATGAAGATGAAGTCGTAAATGGATTTGTTGTATCAGTCAGTTGCTTAACAAGGTGAGAAGTAAGACACGTTCTCCCTGCAACCTGAGTTACTTGTGAAGTGCTATCAGGCACTAGAGCACGATGAGCAATCACTAGTGTAGAACCGGGCAATAGCACCGGTTCGTAAGGCTCTTTAGTGCCGGTTCGGTAACCGGCACTAAATTGTGGGCACTAAAGCCCCCCCCCCCTTTAGTACCGGTTCAGCACGAACCGGTGCTAAAGGGCAACCACGTGGCACGAGCCAGCTCCGTGGGCGTGTAGGACATTAGTACCGGTTGGTAACACCAACCGGTACTAAATGTTTGGGTGTGTTTTGGTTTTATTTTTTATTTTTACTTTAATTTTGTGTTTTCAATTTAATTTAATGATTGTTTTACATTATAATGAGTTGTTAAATCATTTAGTGAATGTACCGCAGATTAGTTTGACTGGATGCGTAGATCCTAGATAAGTCATCAAGTATATGTCATATCCATATTATATATACTTGATCACCTAATTAAGTGGTCGAGGTAATATGGATATGGCATATACTTGATCACTTAGCTAGAATCCATCCAGTTGAAACTAATATGTAGTTTCTTTCATAAATGATATAATAACTCATCATCATCATCATCATATTAATATAAAAACTCTTGCATCATATATATTATCACCAACAACAGTTTTCATAGCAAAGATATCATCGAGTTCAACATGGTAATGATATTATAAGCGTTCATAACACCGCAAAAGCAAATCACTCTTTGAGATTAAGTTCAGGACGAAGAACACGGACATGAGAGGACAAGTACTAAGAGCATGAACTAGCTAATTAATCACTCCTGCTGCTCTCTCTCTCAGGTAAAATAGCATAGAACATGTATAGCTTTGCTGATTCATCATATTGGAGCATGCAGATGAACCTGTCTCCTAATCGTGGGTTGCCCTTCTGATTGCTGCCCCCTAGTACTTCTCTGTGATTGTTCACAATTTTGCTCCAGTCTTTTACTATTAAGCATTCCTCGCTATTAGAAATCCTGAATGCACTAAAGTGCATTGTAGGATATCTTAGCCGTAAGCTAACAATATTCATGGTACCTTTAGTCTCGATTCAATCAGGCACAACATTCATCGGGAGTCCCTATTGAAGAATATCGTATAGTAACATACTTAGCAACGAAGTTTAGCTTAAAAAAATAATGTATGAAAAAGATGCACTGAGGAGAAATAGTAGAAATCTTACCATCTTTCCTAAATATATGTGATCGTAGTTCAGTACGAACACTATTGGTCGCACGTTTTGAGTACTAACATTTCTAAGTGCAGGAAAGAAATTTGTCTTGACAACATCAAGATCCTCAAGCCATGAAACATAATAACTTGTCTCCTCGCAGTTTAGTTCAGCCCCGGGACAGTGGACGGTCCTGTCTACCAAGCGTCGGACATGTTTGCTTGATTGGAAGTAAGCTGTCAATATAAATTGAGATCTATTAATTATTCAACTGGTTCAAATAATCTCATATCGAAGACATAAATATGGTTGAGAAACTCACATAATGGTAGAACTGGAGGCGACTGCACATCGACTCAGATGTCTCTATTACCTTCAATATCATCTTCCGGACGAATATCAAAGGTAATAACCATATCAGGCTCAAATGCATAAGCCTTGCATAGTGCTTGCCAAGTTTTGCATTCAAAATAGGTGTATGTGTCTGCATTGTATAATTTGACGTTGAAAGTATAACCATGCTTGGTCTTCAAGTAAACTCTTTTTACCTCCATAGTTTCGTTAGGACTAAAACCTATCTTATCCAAGACAAAAATTCTTGCATGGCAGGGGATACGCTAGTAGAATAGTGAAAAATTAAAATTAAAAGTTGAAGCAAATGAAGCATAAGTCATGCTTAATTACGAAAAAAGACTTGTCGTTGTGACTTACTGTATCCACTTCGAAGTTCTCATCCAGCTTGATGCTGAAGCATCTATCATCAACTAGAAAATTTCTGCCGCACGAGCCGCGCTGGTCTTCGCAGTATTCACACATAATGAAATCATGTTCGTCGTCAGACGACATTCCTATGTTCATAGGTGAAACATTAAACACTTATTAGTTCTATTAATTAACTAATTCTATTAATTCAACTAGTTTAACTAATTAATTGACCTAATTCAACTAAGCACTTACGAAAAATATACCTAATTAATTGAACTAATTCAACTAACTAGTTCAACTAATTAATTCAACTAATTCAACTAAACTAGTTCTATTAATTTTCTTACTAAAAATAAGGTAGCTAGTTCTATATAATAAAATGTTAATTAGATAATGAAATCTCATATAACTAAATTAAATATATATCTAACATATAATTTATATCTAATTCATCTAACATTTGACATTAATATCTAACATATGTTCATATATAGGTGAAACATTAAACACTTACTAGTTCTATTAATTTAATTAAATAAACTAGTTCTATTAATTCAACTAAGCATTTACTAAAAATAAACTAGTTCTATTAATTTTTTACTAAAATAAAGTAGGTAGTTCTATATAGTAATATTTTGATTAGATCATCAAATCTCATATACCTAAATTTTCTTACTAAAAATAAACTTGTTCTATTAATTTTCATACTAAAAATAAACTAGTTATATTAATTCAACTAGTTCAAATCTCATATATATACCTGATTAATATCTAACGAATTCATCTAAAATTGACATTAATATTTAACATCATTTCCATATAATTCATCTAACATTAACATTCTAACATTATTATCTACGTAATTTATCTAACATTAATCTAAACAACAAAAAATAGAAAATAAGTAAAAACAATGTGTGTGTGTGTCTCTGTGTGTGTATGTGTGTGTGTATGTGTGTGTGTGTGTCTGTCTGTGTGTGTATATGTGTGTGTGTACGAGCGGGGGGCGACGGCGTACGGGCGGCGGCGGGCGATGCGACGGGGACGGGCGGCGGCGACGGGCGGCGGGGGCGACGGCGGTGACGGCGACGACGGGTGGCGGGGGCGACGGCGGTGACGGCGACGACGGGCGGCGGGGGCGGCGAGGGCGGCGCGCGATGGGCGACGGGCGCGGCGAAGAAGTTGGATCGAGAAGAAGTGGTGGTCGATGAAACTGAATTTCTTGTAAGTGTCATATATATAGGAGGGGTCTTTAGTACCGGTTGGAGTCATCAACCGGTACTAAAGGCCAATTTTCGCTAGGCCAAGGGGCGGGAAACGACCCCTTTAGTATCGGTTCGTGCCACAAACCGGTACTAAAGGCCCAATCATTAGTACCGGTTGGAGCCACCAACCGGTACTAATGGTTGTGCGCTGCCACCGGCGGTGCACAATGTTTAGTCCCACCTCGCCGAGCGAAGGGCAGCCGCACTGTTTTATAAACTCAGCCGCGGCTGCTCCTTCGAACTTCTCTATATAGCAGGCTTCTCGGCCTAACTAGCGCGCGCTGCCCTGTGAGTCTGATGGCCTTTCTGAGCCTGCATTTGCACACCCTAGGTCTGGCAGGCCCACTGGGCAGCGCCCCAACAATTTTTTCATATAGTTTTTCTTTTCTGCATTATTTATTTTCTTCTATTTATTTTTGAGTAATTTTTTATATAGTTTTTTTTATTTTCTGCATTATTTATTTTCTTCTATTTATTTTTGAGTAATTTTTATATAGTTTTTTTCTTTTGTGCTTTATTTATTTTCTTCTATTTATTTCTGAGTAGTTTTTTTTGTAACCCTCTCTACTCTTTCGCACATGCTATGCGAGTGAAATGATAATACGATTGCAAGTTTCAACATTTTCAAAATTCATTTTGTAGTGATTTTCAATTTCACGGCAAATGACTGAAAACCAACAAATCATATCAGAACATGTTGGAAATTGATGATGTCGCTTTGAATGCTGCATACTGAACACAAAAGAAGTCCGGAGTTCAAATAACTTTAAAAAACATTGAAGTGCCCGTGTAACAAATGAGTTCTCGTCCGAAACCCTGATACTCCAAAAGAGATTGTCCAGTTTGTACACGAAGTGCGTCCAGTTTTTGTCGTGACCCTCTCTACTCTTTCGCACATGCTATGCGAGTGAAATGATGATACCATGCCAAGTTTCAACATTTTCAGATTTCATTTTATAGTGATTTTCAATTTCACGGTCATTTAGCTCTCTAAACAATTAGGTAAATGACTGAAAAACAACAAATAATGTCAGAACATGTTGGAAATTGATGACGTCGCTTTGAATGTTGTATACTGAACACAAAATAAGTCCGGAGTTTAAATAAGTTTAAAAAACAATGAAGTGCCCGTGTAACAGATGAGTTCTCGTCCGAAACCCTGATACTCCGAAAAAGATTTTCCTGTTTGTTCACCAAGTGCGTTCAGTTTTTGTCGTGACCCTCTCTACTCTTTCGCACATGCTATACGGGTGAAATGATGATACCATTCCAAGTTTCAACATTTTCAGAGTTCATTTGTAGTGATTTTCAATTTCACGGTCATTTAGCTCTATAAACAATTAGGTAAATGACTGAAAAACAACAAATGATGTCAGAACATGTTGGAAATTGATGACGTCGCTTTGAATGCCGCATACTGAACACAAAAGAAGTCCAGAGTTCAAATAAGTTTAAAAAACATTGAAGTGCCCGTGTAACAGATGAGTTCTCGTCCGAAACCCTGATACTCCGAAAGAGATTGTCCAGTTTGTACACGAAGTGCGTCTAGTTTTTGTCGTGACCCTCTCTACTCGTTCGCACATGCTATGCGGGTGAAATGATAATACCATGCCAAGTTTCAACATTTTCAGAATTCATTTTGTAGTGATTTTCAATTTCACGGTCATTTAGCTCTCTAAACAATTAGGTAAATGACTGAAAAACAACAAATGATGTCAGAACATGTTGGAAATTGATGACGTCTCTTTGAATGCCGCATACTGAACACAAAAGAAGTCCGGAGTTAAAATAAGTTTAAAAAATATTGAGGTGCCCGTGTAACAGATGAGTTCTCGTCCGAAACCCTGATACTCCGAAAGAGTTTGTCCAGTTTGTACACGAAGTGCGTCCAGTTTTTGCCGTGACCCTCTCTACTCTTTCGCACATGCTATGCGGGTGAAATGATGATACCATGCCAAGTTTCAACATTTTCAGAGTTCATTTTGTAGTGATTTTCAATTTCACGGTCATTTAGCTCTCTAAACAATTAGGTAAATGACTGAAAAACAACAAATGATGTCAGAACATGTTGGAAATTGATGACGTCGCTTTGAATGCTGCATACTAAACACAAAAGAAGTCCGGAGTTCAAGTAAGTTTAAAAAACATTGAAGTGCCCGTGTAACAGATGAGTTCTCGTCCGAAATCCTGATACTCCGAAAGAGATTGTCCAGTTTGTACACGAAGTGCGTCCAGTTTTTGCCGTGACCCTCTCTACTCTTTCGCACATGCTATGCGGGTGAAATGATAATACCATGCCAAGTTTCAACATTTTCAG